>NW_015395093.1:5668-10880 GCF_001527695.2 Protobothrops mucrosquamatus | reverse complement strand
TGTGTGCCTTCAAATAACTAGGCCTATTATCTGCCATACTTACATCATTTTTGTCTCTAACCTTCTAAAAGTGTTGATAAGTGGAATATTTTTTTAATATCTCTAGCTCAGAAAAATACTAGCATCTACTGAATTTTTTTATTGGACTCTGCAAAAATTGCACTTCAAATAGTTATTATCTCATTTGTGGACATCCTATTGATAAACTGACACTGCTCAACAATGCCCCATGATTTTGTACAACATGTTCTCTTAAATATGGTGACATAAGAAGAAATTTGAATACACAGTCTCTGCAGATGGGCTTATTAAAATATACTGTTTAAGGTTAATGAGTATTTTGAGATTTGAATAAAATTATTTTTCTTCTTCTTCTTTCTCATGGAGAGGAGCGGTATTCACTCTAATATAATCTCTTTGTGAACCCTGTACATTTCAATGCTTTTTTCCTGTTGAAACTGACATCTCCGTCTGGGTTTACTGTTCTTCCATGAAATTGAGAATGTAAGTGTAGTTCTGCCTAGAGTAAAAAAACCATGGGGTGTGTGTATTTATGTATGTATGTATGTGTGAGGATCTCTTTTTGCTTGGATTACTGGAAATACTTAAAACTGGTAAAAGGATAGTGAATATGAACGGCTAGAAGAAAAATATTTCTTGCAGCCCGACATATGTATTATTACGATAACATAGTGTGTTGATCATTCATTTTTTTCTTAGTAAAGACTATACAAAATTTAAAAAGCAAGTATTGGTATCTGTTTAAAACAAAAAAAAAAACATACACTTACTTTTTTTAAATTGTTCCTTCTTTATAAGATGTTTACTATATGTTTAAGATCTGGTAAAAGTAAAGATTCCTTCAAGTCAAGCTCTACTCTTCATTACATTATGAACAAATCTACTTAGCTTTCTGAGAAACAAGATAAAAGTGGTTTCCCACTCTTTTTCAGAAGGTTTATTGTTATTATTATGGTTTTTCGCACAGTCAGCCAGATGTTCAGACTGATTTGGCATTTTTGTCTACCTATTCAGTCCTTTCCAAGGACTTGAGATAGGCAGATCTGGAAGTTTGATGGTGTTACAAATATCATTGCAGGATGGAAGTTGTTCCAAGTAAAGCCACTTTTTGTAATTGGCTGATGGTGAATTTGTCAATGCCAGTGGTTTTCAAGTGATGCTCCAGTTGTTTTGGGATTGTATCCAAGGTGCGTATTACTATTGGAGCTACCTTTGCTTGCTTTTGCCACAGTCATTCTATTTCTATTTGAAGATCCTTGTATTTGTGATCTTCTCCAGTTCTTTCTCTTCTAATCTGCTGTCTCCAAGTACTGCCACATCCACTATCCGGACTTTTTCTTTCTTTCTTATTGACAAGTGTTAAGCCTGGGGTTTAGTTGGCAGACATATGCACAACAATAGAAGGCCAATAAAATTTCCACAGGAATGGATTGCGGAAATGAATAAAATTTAGAGAAATGGATTGTGAATATGTCAGAAATGACAAAGCTGATCTACTTGGTCAGAGAAAACAATAACAACAAAGTTACTAAAAGACTGGAAACCTTACATGGATTTTTGCTGAAATAGCAATAGCACTTAGTAATAGTGCTTTACAGCAGTCTCTGAAGGGTCTACAAATGTCAGAATATTCCCCTTAACAATATGAGTCCTCATTTTACTGACCTCAGAAGGACGGAAGGCTGAGTAAACTTGAGCTGATCAGGATCAAACTGGTTATTTTCTGCAATACTGCATTCTAACCATTGAACCACCACTGCTGTGATTATGGGTTCATAAATTTAAAAAGATGTGGATTAAGTAAGGGGCTTGTATAACCTTGTATTGGATGGAGGTCAGATTATAAGAATATAATTATCTTTTGAACAGAACATCACAAGTCATTATATTTAATAACTTTATTTTCTTTTTCTTTAGATTTGTATTTTATTTTATGTAAAATTCTTAAGAAATATAAATAAATAAAAAGAATGCATCTACAATATCTGTATTTATCTTAAGCAACCTTGCCTATATTAACTAATAGCACAATGAGGTACAAAGAGCACAGCAACACATTCTGTGTTCTTCCCTAAACACAGACAGCATTCCAATAGACAGGTTTTACAAAGCTGATACAATTCACTAGATATCTATAGTCTCCTGCTTTATTTATATAAGGAAGCATGTTGCAAAAATGATTAAGACTGCAAAACCAGAAAACTTATAGAATCTAGCATTCCAAGCAATTCAGCAATAAAGATTTAAATTTAACATCTAAGCTCACTAGAGAGTTCAGTTTAAATATGTGCGATTTGATAAAAAATCTTTTGAATCAAATGAGCTCTGCACAATCTGACAGAGATGGTGTCTATGCAGGAATTTAGTAATGACACAAGCAGGAACATGAATTATATGCAGGATTCTTCTACATAGAGAATGTACTTATTAAAGCATTGATTTTTATAAACAGAAAATTATTGTCTTAAAGAAATACAGAGTAACTGTATACTCTTTCAGAGAAAAAGCTTTAGGGGATTAAATCCCAACTTTGATAAAATCCATTTAATAGATCATGATCTATTAGTTTTATACTCAAATTAATATTCATTTGGAATAGTGACATATGCACTACTTTTGTTAATACTTTTCCAAGTGGTAAACCATACATTCCTTTATTGTATTGGTTGTGCATAGTGATTGTATTGGTAAAAATATCTGTGCACATTGTTTCAATTATTTAATGACAAAATATTATGTAAAATGCTGGCATTTTTCTATTGATTTTATAATTGTTATATCATTGCCTTATAGTTATAAAGTATAATCTACAACATCATTAAATATTTGTTTCTTACACAAAGAGCTGGATAATACCTAATGCAAATTTACCATAGATTTTATGTTTAAATATATTCTTGGCATACTGATAGTTTCAGTTCCACCATGTTTCAAACAAGCATAAAAAGTCTTTACAATCCCCCATAATCACAAATTCTTTAATAATTGCACTGTTTCCCTATACAGATGACCTATTTGTGAGGGTCATTCTCCAAAATATCAAAACTGTTTCTGAGGAAGATTTAAAAACCATCCAGTTTAAATATCAACTTGACATTATGACTGTAATATTGGCTTTCTACTTCCAAACTTTGGACAGTTACCTTTTTTACCAGACTGTGCTGTATTCATTTCCCTGACAGGTTAAGTGAGTTTCTAACTATGTAATCCTTATATTACAAAGATCACCTCTATATAGTCACCCTAGCAAAATGTTTTCTGCTTTAAAATATTACAAGCTGTCTATACAGAATTTACCAGATTAAAGTGAAGAGAATGAATACTTCACAATGTAATTATTTTTCATTGCATTCTTTAGAGTACTTAAAGATTCTGAAGAATGGTTTTTAAAAAAGGGTTGTTAAGTATTACCTTATGTATGACTTATATATGGCTTACAGACACAATATTGTTTGAAGGAAATGTTTCATCAACATCTTGGCTAAAGCACCTTGACTATATTTATAAAACTCCTTTGTGTTACTTGCATGTTATTATACATAGCTTCAGTGATTCAGACAGCAATACTTTAAACAGAAAGGATTGTCTGGGCTTAATAAATTCAATAGTAATAAAAAAGAAAAGGTTAGCTCTGTAAAGAAAATATTTATACTGAAAGTAATTACAGCAACTTGTATTTATGTAGCACCTTTTAAACCCATGTTCCTTACTTTAAAAATGTAATTAAGGCAAAAGACTATGTGCCAAATCTTTGGTTTTATCTTTATCACCCACTCCAGACTTACTGTGTGGCCTTGGACTAGCTGCCTAAAATCTGATATTTATTCATTTTGAACACAATACTATTGTACATAACTAACCATTGTAAGCTTTTCAGACTGGATATTAAAAAATACCCTATAAGAACAATGGTTTAGTTATCTTCTATATGATAGTAAATAAGAGGAGGCTGACTTGCACACCCAGAAATTATTCTATCATCTTTGAATGTTTGTTTGAAATAAACATCCAAAGCCAGGCCAATAATTTAAGTAGCACAGTAGCTGGAAATCAATATCTTTACAATAGCCTTCAGGTTTGTTTTCTGTTTATTGTACTAATAAAGTAATTGGATGAGAATGGCATTACAAAAGTACAATCATGTACAGCAATACTTTAATTTTTACATAGAAAACTAACTTAAAACCAAATTTATTTTTGTGCTTAGTTTAGAAACAATCTAGAATGCTAAAAGAGATTATCATAGTGCCCTTCCTCAATAATAATAATAATAATAATAATAATAATAATAATAATAATAATAATAATAGTAGTAGTAGTAGTAGTAGTAGTAAAGTTGGAAGGTACCTTGGAGGTCATCTAGTCCAACCCCCTACTCAGGCAGGAAAAATGGCTGTCCAGTCTCTTCTTAAAAACCTCCAGTGTTGGAGCATTCACTGCTTCTGGAGGCAGGTTGTTCCACTGGTTAATTCTTCTAACTGTCAGGAAGTTTCTCCTTAGTTCTAGGTTGCTTCTCTCCTTGCTTAGTTTCCACCCGTTGCTTCTTGTCCTGCCTTCAGGCGCCTTGGAAAATAGCTTGACTCCCTCTTCTTTGTGGCAGCCCCTGAGATATTGGAACACTGCTATCATGTCCTCCTTCGTCCTTCTCTTCATTAAACTAGGCATACCCAATTCCAGCAGCCGTTCCTTATATGCTTTAGCCTCCAGTCCCCTAATCATCTTTGTTGCTCTTCTCTGTACTCTTTCTAGAGTCTCAACATCTTTTTTACATCGCGGTGACCAAAACTGGATGCAGTATTCCAAGTGTGGCCTTACCAAGGCATTGTAAAGTGATATTAACACTTCACGTGATCTTGATTCTATCCCTCTGTTATAATAATAATAATAATAATAATAATAATAATAATAATAATAATAATAATAATAATAATAATAATAATAATGATGATGATGATGATGATGATGATGATGATGATGATGATGATGATGACAGCTGGGACGGCTGAACACCACCACATGTTTACTGGATCCGTGTCCCTCCTGGCTGGTACTGGCCTCCCGGGAGGTTACACGAGGCTGGCTCCAGGGAATCGTCAACGCTTCTTTGAGTGAGGGGTTCTTGCCAGCTGCCTTGAAAGAGGCTGTGGTGAGGCCCCTCCTCAAGAAGCCCTCCCTGGACCCGGCTACTTTG
>NW_015395093.1:0-4864 GCF_001527695.2 Protobothrops mucrosquamatus | reverse complement strand
TCGACCAGTCCGCTCCCACAGAGAGGGCCTCCTTAGAGTGCTGTCGGCCAGACAATGCCGGCTGGCGACCCCCAGGGGGAGAGCCTTCTCTGTGGCAGCTCCTGCCCTCTGGAATGACCTACCCCCCGACCTACGTACAGTTGCGGACCTGCGCCTTTTTCGCCGAGCCCTGAAGGCCCATCTATTCCGTGCGGCCGGCGTGGCGTAGTTTGATTATGTTTCAGTGGGGTTTTTTTTTTTACGGGTGTGTTTTTAGAACAGGCCTGTTATTTAATTCGATTTTAAAACAAACTATTTATTTATTATCGTGGTTTTTAGTATTGCCTGTTCACCGCCCTGAGTCCCGCAAGGGAGATAGGGCGGTATATAAATTTAATAAATAAATAAATAAATGATGATGATGATGATGATGATGATGATGATGATGCACTGTGTTGGCCTTTTTGGCAGCTGCAGCACACTGCTGGCTCATATTTAGATGATTGTCCACTAGGACTCTGAGGTCCTTCTCACAGTTACTACTATTGAGCAAGGTACCCCCTATACTATATCTGTGCATTTGGTTTTTCTTGCCTAAATGTAGAACCTTGCTTTTTTCACCATTTCATTTTGTTAGATAGCGCCCAGTGTTCAAGTCTGTCCAGATCCTTCTGTATCCTAAGCCTGTCTTCTGCAGTGTTGGTGTCGTCTGAAAATTTGATGAGTTCCCCATCTATCCCCTCGTCAAAATCATTGATAAAGATGTTGAAGAGCACTGGGCCCAGAACAGAGCCCTGGGGCATACCACTACACACTTCTCTCCATGTAGATGCGGTTCCATTGAGGACCACACGCTGAGTACGGCCGGTCAGCCAGCTACGGATCCATCTGGTGGTGGTGCTGTCTACCCCACATTTTTCTATCTTGACAAGTAGTAGGTTGTGATCTACTTTATCAAATGCCTTACTGAAGTCCAAGTAAATTATGTCCACAGCATTCCTCTGATCCATTAATTTTGTCACTTGGTCAAAGAATGCAATAAGATTTGTCTGGCATGATCTATTTTTGATGATGAAACTTATCAGAAAAATCAGTGAAAAAGAGACAGAGGTAGTAGTGACAGGTGCTTCCAGTATAGATTCCCTTTGGGAATCCTTGCAGCAGAATTTTTTGCTGGTAAGTGATTATGTACTAGTTTTTGGAGCTAATGTACTGGACTGAAACTGCTGCTTAGCAAGAACAGGAACACAACACTATTTTCTTCTTCTGCAGTTAAATGATTCTTAAAATCATATCTTCTTATGTATTACTTATTTAACAAATGAAATGGAACTCTTTAGGTTCCATAAATATGATCACATATTTATTGTTAATATTACTAATTAGAATCTCTCTGAAAGTTATAAATTTATATTATGAAAGATATAAGAAGCAAATCAAAACTCAAAAGCTTTAAAGAATTCAAAGGCAGCTTTAGCATCATTTAAGTCATATTGACTCAATTCTCCTCCTCTCAGCTCACTCATTTTTTACAAGAAACAATTGATACATGTCTGTTCATGACTGCTTTTATGATTTCCAGTGACTTTTCTGGCATTTTTAATCACAATACCTCCAATTTTTGGGATCTTTGAATGAACCACACTATGTATTTAATACATTTATATTCTGTTATGGCATTTCATAGGCAAATAACATATTAGGTTGCTTTTTCAGACACAAACTATTAGCTTCTGCAAGATGGGAAAGTTTAGCATGTCATATACACCATTTTATTTCAGTGGAAAAACATTCTCTACTACAGTTATAATGTGTATGGAGCTGGTAGCTATATCTCACTTTTTATCCCACAGTTAAAAATTCAGTGTATTATGAAATAGTCCACAGAAATCAGTCATCATGCTAGGCAAATTTGTGTCAACTCAAAGGATTTATATTATCATTTACCATTACTATTACCTGGTAACAGTTGAATTTATACTTCTATCATCCTAACTTCATTTTGAGGAGTATTCTGTTTGGTCAACTAGACATTAAATCTGTTTTAGGACTTGTAAATTGTTGCCATCTAATCTAACACAACCTAAACTAAATCTAAGCACTTTAGTAGGCGGTATTATTTCCTTTGAAAAAAAAAATCTTTATACTAACATTGAAATCTAACTTCTTGTCCAAGGTGTAAAAATAAATCTTTTCCATTCCTTTTGTTGAACTGTTCACATTACTTCAATAATGTTATTGAATCATGGGTCTGCACTTATGTCAACTAAAATTATTACTTTTTGCTGTTATATTTCTCCTGAGAATAGTAAATGTCCTTTTATATGAGCAAAATAAAATGAAAATTGAAAAAGAAGTATTTATGTATTACTGAGATGAATGTTATAATAATTTTCAGCTCTCCTATGTTGCCTTGATTACAAGTTTCCTAACCATTTTGGAATTTGTTTCCATAGAGCACTGAGGCATATCAGAATTATTTCGGCTATCATTGACTAGCTTTGTGGATTGCTATTTTTACCATCGTTTTGCCTTTTTTTAATCATTGAGGAACTCTGCTCTCACATTGTTTATTTCTTTACAGCCCAAGACCAAGTTACAGAAATTAAAAAAATACAGAGCACTATTAACATACATATAAATGTCTGTGTGTGTGTGTGTGTGTGTGTGTGTGTGTGTGTGTGAGAGAGAGAGAGAGAGAGAGAGAGAGAGACAGAGACAGAGACAGAGACAGAGACAGAGACAGAGAGACAGAGAGACAGAGACAGAGAGACAGAGACAGAGACAGAGACAGAGACAGAGACAGAGACAACATCACACAGATGTTCTACTTGGAGACTACTTTGGGATATTTTTGTTTCAAACTGAAATGAAACTTTAATTTAGGGATTGATAATTAGAACTGTTTATGATTATAGAAATAGTGTGCATTATTGTTAATCTTAGAATAAGAGTTAATATATTTTATGTTTGTATCTGTACCAAAGAAATTTGAAAGTTATTTTTTTTCTAATTGTATTTTTCTTTTTCTGAAATGCTAATTGTACCTTCTTATTTAAGGTACCTGACCTTTTCTTTCTTTAATTTTCATTTTGTCTTTATATTTTGTCTCTTGTTGAAATTTAATAAAAAAATTTAAAATCAGTGGACCTTATCAGATAAAGAATGGGTATATTATTTCAGATTGCCAATGTGCATTCAGTGAATGCTGTAAAAGTATGCATGAAACAGACTCAATTTCTGTAGTTGAGCAGGTACATGCTAAGTCTTCATATGGACGGCTGGCATATCAATCAGCTGTATTCACCTTAAGGAGAGCATCTATAATATGACTAGGGAAGTTGAGAAAGTTTGGCTCTGTCCATCTGAATGTTTGAGTCCCATATTCCCTAAGATTTTTACAAAGGTGTTGTTCAAGGTGTTGTTTTTTTCCTTTTAAATTACACTTCTTTTCATCTTGGAGGTTCTTTAGTTGGACTGTTTATTGTTAGCTTGTTTGACAGTTTCTTAATTGGAGTATTGCTTATTTCTTGATTGTTGGTCTGATGTTAATCTCGGAGTTAATCTATACTCAATGGAAAATTGATTGCTGGTAGGGAGAGCATAGAAGAATATTTTCTGATATTCTTAAATGAAGCATACACAAAACTGCAGAAGTCTATTTCTTATTAATTTGAATAGGAAAATGTGTCTGCTGGTTTGGCTTCTTGGTACAATTGCATATGTAAAGTTCCAAAGAATATTCAAGGACAGTCCAATGTCCAATGCATAGCAAACAGAATGTTTAAGACCCTAATTCAATATATTGGTTTTAACATTTAAATTGTAACTGCTTTCTTGATCTGGGACCTAATTAACCCTCTGTTTCTTTCTGTTCCTCTATATTCTGTTCAATATCTCATGCTGGCTTCTTGACCTTGAAGTCTGCTGGGCAGACTTGAAAAGAGAAAGGAGATATTATGCCAAACTGTATGAACTATCAGACTTCCAACTTTATATGGTTTTAGATCAAAATTATTTGTATTATTCATTCATTCATTTTAAAAATAAAAAATAGCATGGTATCTTTCTAGCATATCAGCAAAAAATCATACTCAAACTATGACAATAGCAGTTGATCAAAACTACTACTATTGAAAATAAAGAAACACATTTGCTTAACAAACGTATTCTATCTTTAGTCCTGGATTCCCAATGGGCACTTGTCTAGAAAAGTCTTGGGCCAGTTCTTGAAACCAGTAACGACTGTAAAGAAGTTAAATAATATTACAAATTAGGAAAGTGTCATCTTCTTAAGAAAAATCCAGAATATAAAAGGATTTGTAAAGATGGATAAAAAGTGGAAGAAATGGAAATTCATTTTTCTAGAGACATCCAAAGGAAATTATGTTAACATTTGACATTGTGGAAATGTTAAATTATGATGACTTTTATTCTAGGAAGGAAGGAAATATTTTCTAATTAACAAATGCTAACAAATTATTTCAGCCTAGAGGGGAGTTCTGACCTTTTTATATTAGCTGTGGCATACTGACCTATCTTCTCCACCTTGATTTTCTTACACTGCTGTCTTAGCTAGTTGTCTATTGGGATCAAGCACAGATTGGCTTTATGTTTGAAATTATCCAGAAAATCCATCCTTTAAATGAACAGTGTTGTGCATATTTTCTTTTTCAGATTTCCTTTTTTTCTAATCATGAACTCATGAAAATATGAACACAGGATCTCTAGCATTCACTAAAAAGGAAATTAAATCTCCTTCAAGTCTCTTTTGAAAACTTATGAACTCAGCTATGAAGTTTCTGGGAAATAATAAAGAACTAGTTTGTTATTGCTTTTTTATGGGATTATTTTTTTTCTCCTTTAATTTCCTAGTATAGTCTAC
>NW_015395092.1:14205-18566 GCF_001527695.2 Protobothrops mucrosquamatus | reverse complement strand
ATGGGAGCAGGGATTAAGCCAAGGAGAATAGGAATTCAAATGGAAGCGGCAGCCAGCAAAAGACCTAGTTGGTTAAGGGGTGTAGTTACAGCACCTATTAGAGAAATTTGGCAGGGCTGGTGAGAGGCCTCAAAGATGGTTGGGTCTGGGCATCTAAGCTACCTTCAACAGACCCTCTAGCAAATATATATATATATATCAACAGCATCCTCAACGTCTTTGAAAAACAGTGGAATTTGCTTTGAAGAAATTTAGATATTCCCCCCCCCCCTACGTAGGCTGTGATGGAAATTGGCAATATTTTCAGAGGAATCAGCTCTTCCTGCTTAAGGATGTGATTCAAAGCAAAAAAAAATCACCTCCTTGAATACGTGGTGTCAATTTCTGAGTAAAAATATTATTTGTGGGATGTGGCATGCATATTGATTAGGTGGTTAATTCCACAGAATTAAATAGTTCTCGACAGATATTCAAAATCGGAGCAGTAAACAGGTTAGGTTCTTATTCAGGTCTAGCTTCTGAAGTATATTAAAACGCAGTTTCTCTCTTCTTTATTTAAAATATTTGTATAGTCACCCATATTTTACCAAGCTCTGGCTGGCTGACAGCCAACTTTTCATCCATACAACTTGTCAATATTTAGGCTAGCTTTTCAAGAAGTTTGGAGCCCTGACTTGGCAAATCTTAAGACCAGATAACTAGGAATTAGCTTGTTTATTCCAGTAAAACATACTTTCAGTTTATGAATTGAAGGAATGAATACTGTAAGAAAAAAATGTATCCATAGGACAAAGTGGATCCTTTATAAGTTTACCGAGAAATAGTTTCCCAACTCATTTATTTGAATTTTTCACAGCCTCTCCTCAGATAGTTTAACACATTTTCTTCCAGCTAAATGATCTTCGGAAATTCAGTTATTTTCACAAATAGTTCCTTATCCCATAAATATATTTATTAGATGTTGTTCTCTCTTTTCTACGTCTAATAGATGTATTAGATGTTGTTCTCTCTTTTCTACATTGGCCCTTGACAGAAAGCCATTCCAAGCAAGGGAATTGAGAAGTGAAGGGGTTGGGTTTTTTTTTCAGTAGGGAGAGAAAAAGTTATAAAACTTCCTCTTTTTTTGCAGAAAAAAAAGATAGGGCTCATAGGGCTTAATTTGATTTCTAAAGCTTTTATCCCAGAAATGAATCTCCTTTTTGTAGCGACTAAATTCTGGCTAGGACACGGTTTATTTGGAGTATCAGAAAACAGCAATTGGATGGGTCTCTTGTTTTTTTTTCTTGTTTGTTTCTTGTTTTGTTTTTATTTTCTAGCATCTTTTATCACACTAGTTTGCTTTGTGTGCGTAAGCATACACTCTGAGCAAGATTGTTTAGCTCCTGGGGCCTCGTCCCAGATTCTCCAGATACAAGGAACTATGATACCCATCTTCCACAGCTGGTAGGAACAGGGTGACCAGATGGGGATTATACTTCCAGAGACGTGTAGATTATATGGGGATTGTGACGATGGGAAAATTCAGGAAAGCTTTTAAGATATCCCACAAATGATATAGCCGAACTTCTTGGTTTGGCCAACAAACCATAGGTGGTGAGAAACTTGAGCATCTTCTGTGCTGTAGGACTGTGACACCTGTTCAGCATCCCCTTACATAGTCAGGCAGGGACCCTTCCCCACAAAGCTTGTATTCCAACATGGCTGTCCATGAACTTAGCAGGATGACTTGGCATAGGAACAGTGAAGTTGGCGTGGCTAATTTTTGCCCCTCTTCTTTGTGGGCTTTTGGGTGCCAAAACTATATGCGCAGA
Source organism: Protobothrops mucrosquamatus (assembly GCF_001527695.2). Lineage (NCBI taxonomy): Eukaryota > Metazoa > Chordata > Lepidosauria > Squamata > Viperidae > Protobothrops > Protobothrops mucrosquamatus. The sequence continues at coordinate 16,755 of NW_015395092.1, read as the reverse complement.
GGTAAACTAGCAGCCTTTGTGGGGGTCCCTGGTGCTCTCTGAGCTTGCCTGCTTTCTTGCAGACGTTTCATTACCCAACTAGGTAACATGATCAGTGCTCACGGTTTGCTCTCTTGTTGATGTACAGGGGGACCCTTCCCCAGTTTTACCCCAGTTAAGGAACTGTCAGATCTTTGTATTAAGCAGTAAACAGTAGTCTATCGAGGAACCACGAAGAATATTCCCAGCAATACTATATAAACAGAGAGCAAACTCTACTCTTTTCTGATGATGTTACCTAGTTGGGTCATGAAAGGTCTTGTAAGAAAACAGACAAGCTCAAAGAGCACCAGTGGTACTGAAAACAGTGACTTATGCCCCTTTTTCATATGTACGACCGTGGCAGCATGCCTGTGGTCACGTGATCGAAATGTAGATTCTTGCACAGTGTCACGTGCGAGAACTTTAGCGACCTTCCGGCAAGCAAAATCAAACGGGGGGAGCCTGATTCCCTTAACAACCCCATTACTAACTGAACAATGCAGCGTTTCACTTAACGACGGTTGATAAAGTGGGGGAAAAACTCACTTAGCACCCGTCTTGCTTGGCGATGGTGGTATTGGGCTCCATTGCGGTTGAAAGTCGAGGACTTCCTGCGTTGGGTTGCCTCTTTGGGACGTTTTATGTGGTGGGTTCCTTACTGGATCTTCTTCGCCTGAGACGCCACTTAACGGAGGCCTCCTTTGTCTTCTTCTGTTCTGGCAGGTAGCCAGGTGTGTCGCCCACCTTTGCTGCACGGTTCTCTCCCTTGGCTGGATGGGAGCAAAGCTTTGGGAAGCCATCACGGAGCTGCACCATGGAACCTGAGTCCGTTCTCCAAAGCGCCCATCCACCACAGCTCGCCGGGACCTCTTTCGGTCTACCCTCCGGCCTCTACCTCCACTCTGTCTGCGGGCCACTCCAGCCCCCATCTTTTCACTTTCCCACCGACCCCTCCGAAAGATGTGTCTCCAGATCCTTCCATCTCCACCCCGGGCTCCACGGGGTCCAGCCGTCAAGAAGAGAAGGAGTGCATTAAATACCAGGTGTCTTTGGCCGAAACGATGAAGCTGGAATCCTCTCATTCTCGGAGCAACATGGCGTCCCTCGGAGGAGCGTCGTCTTCTGGTCATCATCCAATCGCCACTTATCCTTCCTACGTTCCTGAATACGGCTCTGGACTTTTCCCCCCGAGCAGTCTCCTTGGGGGGTCACCCACTGGATTTGGGTGCAAATCCAGACCCAAGGCCCGTTCCAGTACAGGTAGGGTCCTTCAAGGTTTCTTTCTGGCTTGGAAGGGGTGGTGGGTGGGGAAGAAGGAGATTGGATGGTGCTTCAGGACTAGAGACATGTTATCAGCGTAATGGAAGTCACGTTTTCATTTTTTTTGTTAAGGGTTAGGGGAGCTGTCACAAAGGAAGATCAGAGCCACTGGAAGATCAGACAGGAGGTTAAATAGATGCCTCAGAATCTGCTTTGTTCCCAACCCCACTTGGGTTTTATGCCATCAGGAAGTGAGTTTGTTTTGGGGAACAAAGATTCTGGAGTGTCTGTTTGACCTTCTGGGTTTGTCAACCGTGGTTTAGGGCTGAGGAACATGTCCTCAGTCTCGCTCAAAAAACCAGCATTCAACAAATGGCAACTTAGGGCAATATGTAAAGCTGGCCCATATTATGACACCTTTTTAGGTTCTGAGAGAATCTTGATTGATTGATTTGTATCCCGTTTTTAATATTTTTACAAATAACTCGAGGGGGTGAGCATACCTAATACTCTTTTTCCTCCTCTATTTTCCCTACAACAACCCGGTGAGGTGGGCTGGGCTGAGGGTGTGTGACTAGTCCAAAGTCACCCACCCTAAGGCAGGACTAGAACTCACAATCTTTTGGTCATTGGCCCAAACTCACCCACCCACCTTTCATCTCTAAGGTAGGACTAGGATCTCTTGGTGATTGGCCCAAAGTCACCCAGCTGGCTTTCATGGCTAAGGTAGGACTAGAACTCACGATCTCCTGGTTTCTAGCCTTGTGCCTTAATCACTTAAGCGCCTTAACCCAAAATGGCTCTCATGCAGCAATGTTGTGTGCATTGTGACATCCTTGCACCGATTACCTAATTTTCCTCACTTGTGTCAGTTGCACAATGAGGAAGATGATGTCACTTGCTCCTCTTGGATGCCGAAGGAGCACACTTACTCCCACGTGAGAACTGGGAGTTCTAGAAGTAGAAGCCAAACCTTTCCCAACCAGGTTGGGAAAGCAAAGGAAATCTTATTTGAGGAAATGCCTGTCTGCCTAGGCCAGGGGTAGGCAACCTTGGCTCTTTTATGACTGGTGGACTTCAACTCCCAGAATTCCTGAGCCAGCATGGGGGAACTATGGCCCCTTCATGACTCGTGGACTTCAACTCCCAGAATTCCTGAGCCAGCATGGCTCAGCTTGGAAACCTCTCCCTTTCCCCTCAGCATGGCTGGCTCAGGAATTCTGGGAGTTGAAGTCCACGAGTCATAAAAGAGCCAAGGTTGCCTACCCC
>NW_015395092.1:8614-12074 GCF_001527695.2 Protobothrops mucrosquamatus | reverse complement strand
AGGCAGGACTAGAACTCACTGTCTCCTGGTGATTGATCCAAAGTCACCCAGTGGGTTTTCATGCCTAAGGCGGGACTAGAACTCACCGTCTCCTAGTGATTGGCCCAAAGTCACCCATCCGGTTTTCATGCCTAAGGCAGAACTAGAACTCACCTGATGATTGATCCAAAGTCACCCCGTGGGTTTTCATGCCTAAGGCGGGACTAGAACTCACCGTCTCCTGGTTTGTAGGCCAGCACCTTAATCACTACAGTCAAACTTCCCAATTAAGGTTAAATCAGATTTAAGTTTAATCACAACCTTGAGGCCTCTCTCATCCCACGCATTCAAAAAACTGAAATGAACCGGAGAGGGAAGGAAACAAATTCAGAGTCGATGGGCCGTGTTAGAAGTTAATATGCAAATGCCACATCCACGTAGTATTGTCACGCTCTTTTAAAGTAGACAAGGAATAGATGTGTGTTTTGCCTCGCCTAGAAATCAAATGCATTTATTTATTTATTTTTTATTTATTTATTTCAGTGCCGTCGTAACCTCGAACCGTCCCTAAATGAAGTGTTATAAGTTGAGGATTACCTGTCTGATTAATATCTAGGCCATTTATCCAAATAAATTCATGGTTACGACTATTTAACAACGGAAACACCAACTTTTGCACAGTGGCCCGTAGAGTTGTCTGATCGTTACGCTGCTTCCGAAGCTGTTCCCTCATAGGCAGGTTGGTGTATCTGGCTTGCATCTCTGCTGTGAAAATGTCTACCGGAGGCTGATGACAGCCAGGCCACAAGAGGCTGGCCAAGATGGTTTGTTTGTTTTGGAGAATGAGCAATCCTGGCAAGAAAGGGGCACCTTTCTCTCTCTCCATTTGCAACCAGTTGAAACTAGCGAACTAGATTTTTAGCCTTGTTTGTTGTGATTACATGGTTAGTTTATGGTTCGGGGGTTTTGTAGGAACCATAGCAATTAGATTGTCCATAAACCATAGTTTATATGGAAATTCCCTTGCGGAGTTCTCTCTCCCTCTCCCTCTCCTTCTCCCTCCTCTCCCTCTCTCCCTCTCCTCTCCCTCTCTCTCCCTCTCTCTCCCTCTCCTCTTCCTCTTCCTCTCCCTCCCTCTCCCTCTCCCTCTCTCTCTCCCTCTCCCTCTCTCTCTCCCTCCCTCTCCCTATCTCTCCCTCTCCTCTCCCTNTTAGCCGATGATACGTTTTAGTTAATCCAATTATTGTCAGACTGCTGCACGCGACAGTTACATTGTTTATTTAGCGCCAGGAACTTTAATAGAGTCAGGATGTGGTTAACAGTGACAAAAACACACACACGCACACACACACACAAAGTAAACCCAGAGCAGTCTCTTTCGGTACATGCAAGTCGAGGGGAGGAGGGGAAAAAAAAAGAGAGAGAAAAATAAAAAGAGAGGGAGGGAAGACAGGAAACAGAAAAGGAGGTGAATTCAGCCTCCAAATGGGTTTATCTGGCGACGGCAGGTGCTCCTCAACTTACAGCGGTTCGTTTAGTGACCGCTCAGAGTTACAACAGCACTGAAGAACGTGACTTAACGATCGTTTTCACCCCCCCAGTTACGACCTTTTGCAGCATTCCCCCATGGACACGCGATGGAAATTAGACGCTTGGCAAAGGGTTCCTGTTTGTGACCGATGTTGTGTCCCCAGGTGACGGGATCAGAAGCAAAGTCAACGGGGAAGCCCGATTCTCTTTGACAAACTGGGTTACTCCCTGATCAACTGCAGTGATTTGCTTAACGGGGGCAAGAGATGTCGTAAAGCGGGGCAAAATTCACTTAACAACGGTCTCGCTTAGCAATAAAAATGTTGTCGTAAGTCGAGGACTACCTGTAATGCTTTCCTTTTTTGGACCGGGAGTAAAGCCGTTGCCTTCTGGTCGGCCCTCATATCAACCTGGAGATCATGGCTAGGATAGGCAGATGGACCGGTCCTATCCTTAGATGTGTGGCTGCAACATCTGGCATCAAATACTGTCCACTTACTGACAGCCCTGAAGAACTCTTGAAGTTGGTCTGTGCTCTTAAGGGTAGGGGAAGAAAGATGGCATTTTGGCACGGGATCCAGCTGTCCACAGTTCAGGTGCCTTCCTAGTGAGGAACTGGGGATGTGCATGGCTGGTTCCTGATTTGGGGCTGCACAATGTCCCAGGGTGGTTAGATGGACAGATGTTCGGCCTACAGATGTTGCAAGGGACATTCCAGTTGGGAGCTTGGAGACAGCCCTGATTCATCTACTTAAGCACATGTTTGAGAATGTGTTTGATGGACAGCTCAGAGGTCTACAGAGGTTGAGAGCCTGGATATAGTCCTAATTCATCTACTTACACACTTGTTTGAGGAGGTGGTTGGATGGACACTTGCTAGGTTCCACAGATGTTGGAAGGTGTTCTTCTGTTGAGAGTTTGGAGATAGTTTTGGGTCATCTACTTGGATTCATGTTTAGGGAGATGGTTTGGTGAACAGTTGCTAGGTCCCACAGATGTTGAAACGGGCTCTCCTGTTGAGGCCCTGAGCATAGTTCTGGTTTATCTACTTACAAACATGTTTGAGGAGGTGTTTTGATAGACAGTTGCTAGGTCCCTCAGATGTTGGGAGAGCCTGGACCTGGTTCTGATTCATCTACTTAGATCAGGGATCTTCAAACTTGGCAACTTTAAGACTTGTGGACTGTTGAAGTCCACAAGTCTTAAAGTTGCCAAGTTTGAAGACCCCTGACTTAGATGCATGTTTAGGGAGATGTTTTGGTGGGCAATTGCTAGATTCCACAGACCTTGGAAGGGAGTTACGGTACTTTTTGAGAGCCTGGCAAGGTCCTTGGGTCATCTACTTATATGCCTATTTGGGGAAGGATGGGCATCACCATAGATGTCCTGCCAAAAGGCCCATGAACATTTTGGCTTCCACAATAGCTTGAATTCTGGCTTGTTTTCACCACGGTACGTTTAGCCCCTGACAGGGACCTGTTTTATGCATCACACGAAGTTATTCAAACAATGATTTGCAGTTCACACAACAGTGGGATTTCATACACCGTATTACTACATTAACCATTGTACACATCCCTTCCTCTTTTTGCTGCTTTTTCTTTTTTCTTTTAATGACGCAAGCGACTCCACTTAGGGGTCGGGCAGCCTTGCAAATCTAATGAAATACTAAATAATAATTTCCTGCATTCGCGCAGAAGCTGGTACCATAAACTAGCCCAGGGGTAGGCAACCTTGGCTCTTTTATGACTGGTGGACTTCAACTCCCAGAATTCCTGAGCCAGCCATGCTGAGGGGAAAGGGAGAGGTTTCCAAGCTGAGCCATGCTGGCTCAGGAATTCTGGGAGTTGAAGTCCACGAGTCATGAAGGGGCCATAGTTCCCCCATGCTGGCTCAGGAATTCTGGGAGTTGAAGTCCACGAGTCATAAAAGAGCCAAGGTTGCCTACCCC
>NW_015395092.1:4693-7486 GCF_001527695.2 Protobothrops mucrosquamatus | reverse complement strand
TCCCAGAATTCCTGAGCCAACCTGGCTCAGCATGGAAACCTCTCCCTTTCCCCTCAGCATGGCTGGCTCAGGAATTCTGGGAGTTGAAGTCCACGAGTCATAAAAGAGCCAAGGTTGCCTACCCCTGGGATAGGGAGAGCAAAACGGTTGCTTCTCTCTCTAAGTTTCTTTTTCTTCCTCTCCTGAAGCTTAGCAAGACGCTCTTAAGAAGGCCATGTTGGCTTTTGCAAATATTGGCCAAGCAACGTTGCCCTGCCGACTGGTAGAAGATCAGAGGATTGATTTTTGAACACTGGCTGCTCATATTTTTTGACTCAGGGGGAGGGGAAATAACTTTAGGCAGCTGAATCAAAAGAGGTTTGTGGGTGGAAAAACCAGGTGTAAGTCTTTAAAGTAGAAAATAACTGTGAGCACAGTTCTGCCAGGCAAGCAAACCTGCCCACCCTGCACTCAGAATGTCCCGTTCTTTTATCCTAAGTGTGGCCCTTTTGCATCCTGCATTGTAACATCTCAGGGTGCTAAGAAAACAATCCATTTTGTAAGCCTGGAATCTGCTCATTGTTTCCTCTAAAAGATACACCTCTTCAGGAGAGACGACTAGAACTAAGGAGAAATTTCCAGACTGTTAGAAGAATTAATCAGTGGAATGGCTTGCCTCCAGAAGTTGTGGGCGCTCCAATACTGGACATTTGAAGAAGAGATTGGACAGGCATTTGTCTGAAATGGTATAGGTTTTCTTGCTTGAGCAGGGGGGTTGGACTAGAAGACCTCTAAGGTTCCTTTCCAACTCTGTTAGTCTGTTATTCTGAAGACACCCATGGAAGCCCACCTTGGTATTTTTGATCCGCATTAGTTGGAAATGGTAATGGGCCAAACTAAGACAATAATAATAATAATAATAATAATAATAATAATAATAATAATAATAATAATAATAATAATAATAATAATAATAATAATAATAAAAGTTGGAAGGGACCTTGGAGGTCATCAAGTCCAACCCCCTGCTCAGGCAGGAAACCCTATACCATTTCGGACAAATGGCTGTCCAGTCTCTTCTTAAAAACTTCCAGTGTTGGAGCATTCACTGCTTCTGGAGGCAGGTTGTTCCACTGGTTAATTGTTCTCACTGTCAGGAAGTTTCTCCTTAGTTCTGGGTTGCTTCTCTCCTTGATCAGTTTCCATCCGTTGCTTCTCGTCCTGCCTTCAGGCGCCTTGGAGAATAGCTTCACTCCCTCTTCTTTGGGGCAGCCCCTGAGATATTGGAAGACTGCTATCATGTCACCCTTCGTCCTTCTCTTCATTAAACTAGACCAGGGGTAGTCAACCTTGGCTCTTTTATGACTCGTGGACTTCAACTCCCAGCACAGTTGGCTCAGGAATTCTGGGAGTTGAAGTCCACAAGTCATAAAAGAGCCAAGGTTGACTACCCCTGGACTAGACATTCCCAATTCCAGCAACCATTCCTTATATGTTTTAGCCTCCAGTCCCCTGATTATCTTTGTTGCTCTTCTCCGCACTCTTTCTAGAGTCTCAACATTTTTTTTACATCGTGGTGACCAAAACTGGATGCAGTATTTCAAGTGTGATCTTACCAAGGCCTTGTAAAGTGGTATTAACTCTTCACGTGATCTTGATTCTATCCCTCTGTTAATGCAGCCTAGCACTGTGTTGGCCTTTTTGGCAGCTGCAGCACACGGCTGGCTCATATTTAAGTGATTGTCCACTAGGACTCCGAGCTCACAGTTACTACTGTTGAGCATATTTGGCTGTTTCTGAGGTTCTTCACATTCTTCACATTCTGTTGCAACTGGGACAACGGGGAAAAGGGGAACAAGGAGAGCCTCTGAATTGTGGTGCAGACAGACTGACATAATTTCTTGTGGACTACTTGAACAGTCAACCTCAAATATGTCAAAGAACAAACTTCCACCCAAGTTTTTTTCTGGTTCCAATTTCCTTTCCTGCTTTGGACCCATCTGCCAATAATAAGAGGTAGTCCTTGATTTACGACCACAACGGAGCCCCAAAATTTTGTTGCTAAGTGAAACATTTGTTAACTGAATTTTGCCCCCTTTTACGACCTTCCTTGCCACAGTTGTTAAGCGAATCATTGTAGCTGTTAAGTAAGTAACACCGTCATTAAGCGAACCTGGCTTCCCCCATTGACTTTGCAAAAGGGGATCACGTGACCCCGGGACACTGCAACTGTCATAAGTATGAGTCAGTTGCCAAGCATCTGAATTTTGATCATGTGACCGTGGGGGATGCTACAATGGTCATAAGTGTGAGAAATAGTTGTAGGTCACTCTTCAGTGCTGTTGTAACTTGGAACAGTCACTAAATGAACTTGTAACTTGAGGATTACAACTTTTCCACATTTATATGGTCCTCAATTGTACTGTATTTGGATAGTCCAGTATTTTTACTTTCTGTGTTGCATTATATCATGTTATCTTCATATTCTAGGTGAAGATTCTATTCTATTCTATTCTATTCTATTCTATTCTATTCTATTCTATTCTATTCTATTCCATTCCATTCCATTCCATTCCATTCCATTCCATTCTATTCTATTCTATTCTATTCTATTCTATTCTATTCTATTCTGTTCCCTATTCCCTACTCTACTCTACTCTACTCTACTCTACTCTACTCTACTCTACTCTACTCTACTCTACTCTACTCCATTCCACCCCACCCCACCCCATCCCATCCCATCCCATCCCATTCCGTCTATTCTATTCTATTCTATTCTATTCTATTCTATTCTATTCTATTCTATTCTATTCT
>NW_015395092.1:0-4251 GCF_001527695.2 Protobothrops mucrosquamatus | reverse complement strand
CTATTCTATTCTATTCTATTCTATTCTATTCTATTCTATTCTATTCTATTCTATTCTATTCTATTCTATTCTTATTTCCTACTCTACTCTACTCTACTCTACTCTACTCTACTCTACTCTACTCTACTCTACTCTACTCTACTCTACTCCACCCCATCCCTTCCCACCCCACCCCATCCCTTCCCATCCCATCCCATTCCGTCTATTCTATTCTATTCTATTCTATTCTATTCTATTCTGTTCTGTTCTGTTCTGTTCTGTTCTGTTCTGTTCTATTTTCTATTCTTTGCAGGGTTTTTTGATACGAAGAAAGGTAGTTACCAAAACCTTCCTGGCTAAAATGCCATTGTGTGAAACGAACGGTTATAAGTCAAGATTTACCTGCCTTTGGGCCTCGTTAATTAAGGTCTGCAGCTTTTCTATTTAGAAAGATGATTTCAGGATGAGATGGCGTTGATTCGTGAGAGCAGGGAGGGTGAATTGTCTTTGATGAGGTCTGAAGTTCTGCAAGGTTTTGATTTTGGCTTTTGCACCGATTCAGAAAACTTTGCCTCAATCTCGGTCTAATCTCCAAATGAGTCTGAATCATTTAGAGATTAATTTGGATTGAAGTCTCGGTCAAATCTCTGAGTCTAATATCGATGCAGCTGTAAGTACAGGTTGTCCTCGCTTTACGACCACGTTTGAACTGAAAATTTCTGGTGCTAAGTGAGACATTTGCTAAGTGAGTTTTGCCCCATTTTATGACCTTTCTCGCCACAGTTGTTAAGTGAATCACTGCAGTTGTTAAGTTAGTAACACAGTTGTTAAGTGAATCTGGCTTCCCCCATGGACTTTGCTTGTCAGAAGGTCGCAAAAGGGGATCACGTGACCCCAGGACACCGCAACCATCATAAGTACATGCCAGTTGCCAAGCCTCTGAATTTTGTTCACATGACCCTGGGGATGCTGCAGCGGTCATAAGTATGAAAAACGGTCATAAGTCCCTTTTTTCAGTCCCATTGTTAGTTTGAATGGTCAGCAAATGAACTGCTGTAAATTGAGGTCGAAGTGTACAAAGGTATGATGATAATTAAGTGATTTAAGTTATTTACCTTCCTCTCTCTTGCCAGCAATCTTGAGTGTGCATCAGTTTGCTACAAAAATATGCCAATATCATTTACCTGTTATGTAGTGTCTAGATGAGTGATCTTAGTTTGCGCAGAATAATCTAGGTCTGCTGCAGTAAATCTGGGTTTTGGTCGGGCTTGTGCAAAATACGCCAGAACGGAGAGTCCTTCGAGACAAGTAACCTATTTTTTTAATTTTATTTTACTGCAAAGTTTTATGCGGAAGTCTTAATTTCATGGACCATGTAGATTGGGTTGATGAATACATCCAGGAACAGAAAGTGTAGATTTCATTATCAATGAGAGTTGGAATGTATGTCAAAAAAATATGAATTGGGGCCATTTAGTTTTTTGGTGCATATGAAAGTAAGAATTACTGCATTACCAGAGGGATAGAATCAAGATCACGTGAAGTGTCAATACCACTTTACAACGCCTTGGTAAGGCCACACTTGGAATACTGCATCCAATTTTGGTTACCACAATGTAAAAAAGATGTTGAGACTCTAGAAAGAGTACAGAGAAGAGCAACAAAGATGATCAGGGGACTGGAGGCTAAAATATATAAGGAACAGTTGCTGGAATTGGGTATGTCTAGTAGTTTAATGAAGAGAAGGACGAGGGGGGACATGATAGCAGTGTTCCAATATCTCAGGGGCTGCCCTAAAGAAGAGGCAGTCAAGCTATTCTCCAAAGCACCCGAAGGCAGGACAAGAAGCAACAGATGGAAACTAACCAAAGAGAGAAGCAACCAAGAACTAAGGAGAAATTTCCTGACAGTGAGAACAATTAATCAGTGGAACAACCTGCCTCCAGAAGCTGTGAAGGCTCCAACACTGGAAGTTTTTAAGAAGAGACTGAACAGCCATTTGTCTGAAATGGTATAGGGTTTCCTGCCTGAGCAGGGGGTTGGACTAGATGACCTCCAAGGTCCCTTCCAACTTTATTATTATTATAATTATAATTATAATTCATAAACTAATGATAGTTATATGGGAAGAGTGAGAATGGAAGAATTGGGGATGAGTTTGGGCAAAAAAAAGTGCAAGATTCTGCATTCAAGGGAAAAAAGTTATTCTGCTAGGTTTATTAATTTTGTTTAGCGCAGGGGACAGAGCACATGAGTAACAGTAATAAAATTATATGGAAGGAGTACAAAATACTGTGGCACACGTATGACAGTAATACGCAATCCGTTCTGCAAGGTTTGAGGAATTTTACTAAGTGACATAAATGGATGGGTAGAAATGAGAGGAGAGAATGCAGGTGGCCCTTGACCTACAACCACCACGGAGCCCAAAATTTCTGTTGCTAAGTGAGACGGTCGTTAAGTGAGCTTTGTCCCATTTTATGACCTTTCTTGACACAGTTGTAAAGTGAGTCACTGTAGACGTTAAGTGATCCACGGGGTTGTTAAGTAACTTTGGCTTCCCCGTTGACCTTGCTTGTCGGAAAGTCACTCACTACAAGGGGATCACATGACCCCGGGACGCTGCCCCCATTGGTCACTAAACAAACTGTTGTAAGTCAAGGACTAACCCTGCACTGACAAATAATTGAGACGGTGTCCAAGGAAAGAATGACGAAGAAAAAAAAAAAGGCGAGGATGCAGTGAGAATGTTGAAAAATGATAAGACTGTTAGGTAGAGATGGTATCAGTAGGAAAAAAGCTGAAATAGGAATGTAGGTAATCCTCACTGTTCATTTAATGACCCTGTGGCGTTACAACAGCTTGGAAAAAAAGTGACCTATGTTCACCATTTCACACTTACGACCGTCGTGGCATCCCCATGGTCACCTGTTCGAAATTTAGGAGTTCGGCAAGGTTATCATTTATAATCTTCCCAACGGCTTCTGATAAGCAAAGTCAATGGGGGGAGGGGGGAAAAGCCAGATTCACTTAACGCCTGCATGATTCGCTTAACGGTGGCAAAAAAGATTGTAAAATGAGTCAAAATTCACTTAAGAACTGGCTCACTTAGCAATGGGAAATTTGAGCTCGATTTGTGATCGTCAATTGAGGACTTCCTGTAATGGAGAAAGGCAAAAATAAATTGAATGGTGGGGATGTGTTAGTTTAGAAGCGCAGGCAATAAAAACAGCAAAAGAGGGATCACGAATAAATGGCTGCTGAATGGATGTCAGCTGAACACAAAAGAGTGATCAGTATAAAAGAGGGAACTGGTTATATAGGGGAAAAAAATGAGGATCGAATTACAAAATTGTTATATGAAGGGAGGGTGAATTAAATTTGAGAGCTTTGTGCAACGAAATTTCATTTTAATGTAGGCCGATTAGTGTATGTTCAAAGCGATAATAAAGTTATTATTCTATTCTAAATGAGAGGAGAGGAGGATTGACAATAGTGTGGGATGCAGCTGGCTCTATTTCTGTCAGAAATAGAAGCGAGAAGTGTAACTAACACAACGCAGTGTAAGAAATAGTGTACAGGTGAGAAGGGAGGAAATATGGTTTGTAAGATAGAAGGCGATTAATTATGTTGCTAAAACTCAGGGGTCTTCAAACTTGTGGACTTCAACTCCCAGAATTCCCAGGCACGCTGGCTGAGGAATTCTAGGACTTGAAGTCCACAAGTCATAAAAGGGCCAAGTTTGAAGACCCTTGCTATAACTAAATTCAGCATATGTGTCTTTTGTATTCTTATCTCATGCTTTGGATGCTCAGTGTGGACAGGATATTTCAAGCTCATGCCATGTTTTGTTTCGGATGGAATCCGATGACACCTTGGTTTAGAACCTATCTGTCAGGTGTAAAAGATCAGATCCACACCCTGAAGGGCCAACTAAACTGATTTGTTGCTTAAAGCCTCAACTAACAGTTAGCATCTACCTGGAGTTAGATAAGGGTCCATGAAATTCAAAGGAGACTTAGTCTGCTTGTGACTATGTAGGGATTCTAGGCTGATTCCCCCTTTTCATTCCGCCCCCAGACTCTGCCATTCCTTCTTCTACATTACCAGGAAGTGGAGGCCAAGATCACCCCCTACTGTAGTCTGTCAACCAGAGATATATTTCTCAAAAATGGAAAAGTAAACTACAGATAGTCCTGAACTATTCTAAAATGAGGCAAAACTCACTTAGCAACTGTCTTGCTTAGCAACAGAAATTTTGGGCTCAATTGT
>NW_015395091.1:8607-10885 GCF_001527695.2 Protobothrops mucrosquamatus | reverse complement strand
TGCGTCGCCATGCGCTGCGGACGCAAAAACCGGAAGTCATCTCAGAGAAATTCTGTTGCAGTTGTTGAAGTACAACTTGTCTGCCAGTAAGTCCATTGGAGAGGATGGCATTTTGTCCTTTGTCTTAGGCCGCAAAATACCTTGGGCTGTCCTGAAGAGTTGAGCAGAACTTTTTCAGAAATCCCTACAGTACTGCACACAGAAGGAGAAATACTCACATACAAGGATTTGGCTAAAGGCGCATTCAGAAATGTAGGTTTCTGATCGCCAAGTCAAGTATGCTGTGAAATACTTTGGTTTTTATTTGAATTCTACTCCAGGCATTAAAACAAATATTTTGCATTTATTACTTTTCCATATGGTATACTGCAGAGTTTTAAACAGCTAGTAAATGTACTCGTAAAAAATTAAAGCTGACACACATAAAAACCTATGTAGAAAATCTTGACCAGAATGCTGAAAGGGATAGCATTCATATCAGTTTATACATGTACTCCGTGTCAATGTTACCATCTTTGAATTGGGTCAGGCATAGGAAATCAACTAAGTCAAGATTTATTGTATCACACTGATTGGAACCTGTGGTTTCACATAGGACTAAATCTAAATCCAATTTTTGTCTCCTATGACACAAATCTTTCTTTCCCTGTTCCCAGGACCAGTTTCTAATTTGAAACTGCATTTTTTTTTCACACACCCAAAACATTTGACAAATTCAAATTATTTACTTCGACTTGGTTACATTTGGAGTGACATAATACATGTGATATGGAAAGATAGTTCTGGCTACCATGGTTTTCTGGGCAATACTACACAGTGCATATTTTCCTACATGGAAGATCTGATGGAAGATGAAAATGGTAATATTATAAATGTCATATGTGATTAACGTAATAGTAAAGTTTGGGTTGGTCACAGTCACCCTGAGATTTTCAGCATTCGTTTATTTAAATGTAAATTCTGCTTCTGATGTAATACTTGGCAATTTCCACTGTTTTCAGTAATGATCCCATATAAGCAGGTGGAGAAAACCGATTATGTAATGGATTGTATATGTTCTTCTTGAGGTTAGGGATCAAGAGAAACCTAGAAAATGTGCTGAAAATGCGTTCTTTAATGCAGGGGTCCTCAACCTTGGCAATTTTAAGACTGGTGGACTACAACTCCCATTCTGGGAGTTGTAGTCCACCAGTCTTAAAATTGCCAAGGTTGAGGACCTCTGCTTTACAGGGTTTTAGATGCCAAAGAGATTTCTAATAACACTAGTGCCTCAAGTATATTATTTTGTATTTTCCATGATCAGTATCAGTTTGATGAGAGAATTTCCAGTATCAGAAGCAGCTCCTGAAATTCTCTGGTACTAGGATGACTTGTTATTGTTGTATTTTCAGATCTATTCAAGGGCAGCTTAAACATACAGGCAGGAAGCAGGTGTGTTGAATTTAGGCCAAGAGCACCTCAGTTCTAAACTTCAGTCATTAGGTGGCCTTAAGCCAGTAACTCCCCTGCAATCCAACCCATTTAGTAGAAGTCTTTTAAAATAGGCCATCTACAAATTATTCATGCTCCTTGGAGGAAAAGCAAAAGCAAAATATAGTTTTACAAAAGCAAAAAAAAAAAAATCAACAAAATAGCTTAGCAATTATAGAGTTATTTTCATCTAAGCGACTGGCGGAAGAATGGGATCCCAGTGAAATAACACAAAAATAAACATACACAAAAATAACCTTACAAGTCTTAACCATTTCATTGAAAGCAAATTCATTTGAAACACTGCAATGTGATGACCTCTAATACTTCAGTTCTTATTAACAGAGGGATAGAATCAAGATCACGTGAAGTATTAATACCACTTTACAATGCCTTGGTAAGGCCACACTTGGAATACTGCATCTAGTTTTGGTCACCACAATATAAAAAAGATGTTGAGACTCTAGAAAGAGTTCTACATTTAGGCAAGAAAAACCAAATGTACAGGTATAGTATAGGGGGTACCTTGATCAATAGTAGTAACTGCGAGAGGGACCTCGGAGTTCTAGTGGACAATCACCTAAATATGAGCCAGCAGTGTGCTGCAGCTGCCAAAAAAGCCAACACAGTGCTGGGCTGCATTAACAGAGGGATAGAATCAAGATCACATGAAGTATTAATACCACTTTACAATGCCTTGGTAAGGCCACACTTGGAATACTGCATCCAGTTTTGGTCACCACGATGTAAAAAAGATGCTGAGACTCTAGAAAGAGTACAGAGAAGAGCAACAAAGATGATTAGGGGA
>NW_015395091.1:0-8365 GCF_001527695.2 Protobothrops mucrosquamatus | reverse complement strand
TTATTATTATTATTATTATTATTATTATTATTATTATTATTATTATTATTATTATTATTATTATTATTATTATTATTATTATTATTATTATTATTATTATTATTATGTAGCAGATGTGCTACATATGTACAAGTAGCATAGAGGCCTTCCCTGATTCTTTGGGTTCTTGTGTGTGTGTGTCTATGCGTGTGTTAGTGTGCTTTTGAGTTAGTATTGATTCCTGGCAACTGTGTGTATGAGTTCCTGCAGTTTTGTTGGCAAGTGTTTGGAAGTGGTTTGCCATTCCCTCCTTCCTAGGACTTAGGGAGAATAACTGGTCCAAGGTCACTCAGGTTTGTGCCTAAGGTGGGACTAGAACACATGGACTCCTAATATCTAGTTTGATGGCATAACCTGCATATCAAATTGGCTCTCTTTCGGCTATCTGCAGTCCCAATAGTTGAACTATGTTTATGATGGCGGTGACCCAATGCCTATTTCCCACCTAAATATCATTTGACTATGAGAGGTTATCCAATGGTTTTGGAATTTATGCCCAGACTTGATGACTCATGGTTACATCACATGGACAAGGGCTGGTTTTCATGCCATTGTAGCTGTCTATGAGAAATCTGGATCAAATATTCAGAGCTGTAATAGGTCTTTTGTATCCAGCAAGCTTTATTTTTTTCTTATTCATAACAAGGGTCTCCAAACTTGGGCAATTTTAAGACTTGTGAACCAACTCCCAGAATTCCCCAGCCAGCCATGGGGGATCTTGGGAGTTCAAGTCCACATGTCTTAAAGTTCAAGACCAAAGACTAAATGCAGAAATCTGCTAGTAGATAATAGCCAAACTATTTTTGATATGGTAAACAGCAAGTGGAAGATACTGTGTGATATCAGGCAAAATGGTAAGTTTACAAAGTGCACTATAAATTCTAAGTCTCAATGAGACTTATTTCTTTAAAAAAATGCATAAAGGATTATGCTGTAAGCCTTCAGTTCTACCAGTTTTCTGGACCGGCAAAGTAACCTTGCTCACCCATCCTCAGAAGAAAGAGTTCTTTTACAAAGATTGTTGGCAAAAATCCTTGAACATCTTTAATCCAGTGCCAGTTGGACTCAATTTAAATTTTACACTAATATTATACATTGCATAAAATGTGAATGTCCTCATCCCTGTCTTGCTTTACTTAATGTTGGGTTACTCAAGCAGAATTGGACAGTTATGCAAGTCTTTTTTCAACTGAACTGACAAGACAGACAAGCAAGGCAATACTCTACATCCCAATTCAGAGCTATCTGCCCCCCCTTTTTTTTTTGCAAACAATCATATAAATCAGATGAAAGAAGCAATGTAATCTACAAAATCAACTGTAACAATTGCAACCACTTCTACGTAGGACAAACATCATGGCAACTAAAAACTAGGATCCACAAACATTGGCTAGCAGTCAAATCCCAAATTCCTAATTGCTATCCACACTGACACCAAACAACACCAGTTCAATTGGAGCAACACTGAAATCATTGGCCACACTACCTGGCACTCAATAAGCAATTCCATCAACAGACACATTGATCTAAACCAGCCTACGAACCCCTCAGAATCCAAATCAATCGAACAGCCATCCGGAGACAGCACCAACCCTCAAGCCCCTCCCCCCAGCAGTTCACCTTCCAATAACCCTGGTCTGATATAATCTCCCCATCACCAGCCTCCCACTGATGATTCATTCCTGACCCACTGATAATTCACACCCTCCAACAACCCTGACCTGAAGTACCTCCCCATCACAGGCCCCTCTCTGATGACTCACACCTGGCCCATCACAAGACCCTCACTTGACACTCCCATACCTGAAGCCCTTATAAAAAGTAGAACACTGAGAAGAAATTCACCAAACATCACTGAAGATGTTACCTCACCTGGTAATGAAACATTTGGAAACTAACCCCCCCTCCTCCTCCTCCCCCCCTCTTCAGAAAAGGAAGATGGACTAGAGGGAGGGGGTGTATAATGAGGTCTAAGAAAGGGGGTTAAAGAGTACCAGTGACACTACACATTAAACTTCTCCTGATTATGCAGGCAAACAACCAGAAAGCTATCCAAAAAAATAGAAGAAACAGTGCTGGAGATTCCCCCTGTTTTTCCAATTGCTATCATTGGCAATGTAGGTTGAGAGAAAGTACAGGATACAAACCAATAAACTGAGTACTGAGTACATAATACTGTAATCAAAATTCTCCAACAATATGTCAGTAGAATCTTTGGTCAACAATGTGTATATGTATATATCTGTGGCTTGCCTTACAGCAAACATGTCAAACTCGCGACGTCACGTGACGTCGTGCAACGTATCGGGACTGTTTTGCCATTGCCGGCAATGGGTTGGGCGTGGCTTTACCGTGACACGTCCGGCCCACGGGCCAGCAGTTTTACACTCCTGCCTTACAATTCTCCTGAATTTAGTTATGAAACTGGTTATAAAATAAATCCTTTATCATATTTGTTGCTAGCCTTTCAGATTCCAGAAAACTGTTGGCATAGATTCATGCTTGTCTGATGCTATGTGTAAAGTGAAAAGTGATCAGCAACCAGAAGCATTCTTGTAAATCTAATTTCACGAGTGGCTTCCAACTTTGTCCATTTCCACTTAAATCACTGTTCTAAGACTACTGGAACCAACTGCATAATAATGAGGAAGTCACAGTATATTCAAGTTTGAAAATGGAAGGTGGTACTGTCAGGGAAATGGCAAAGGGAACCCACATTTCAAGAAACAGAACAAAACAAAGTAGTTATATTTAATTTAGCATTTGCAATCATACTTGATCACTGAGAATTTTACCAAGCCTCCAAGATAAGTACAGTTTTGCCCCTATCAGAAGAACTGTAGCAGAAGAACAACATTCATAATGGAAACTGAAATGAAATAAAAAGCCAACTTTGTCTAGATTGATCCCCAGCCAAGGACACATTAGTGTGGGCAGCCTGTTAATGAAAATAGCAGATCTTGCATAGAGATTTAATTTTATTACAGTTACTACACTATAAAATAAACTATGAAAATAGTGTCCAACATATTTGATAGGATCTCTTGCATCATCAAAAAATCGAATTGGGACAGAAAAGGAGCTTGTTATCTACACTCATTCATCTGTGGTGTTTATTTCAATAATCACATTCAATATTATGTATGTGTGCTGTTTAACACAAGTTGGAAATCTTCAAAAGTTGCAGACCTTGTACAGTATTTGGCTACTGAATTCATCTCTCAATATGATTCCTAATTTATCACACACAATGACAAATTCTTATGTAGGATTAAGAATAAAGCAATTCATTTTCCAATTGTATATGTTTGGGAACATCCAAAATATTTTACTACAACTATAAGGCATAGAGTAATTTTCTCCCATCTAGTGCCTTCCATAAAAGTTAGTCAACAAATCCCAACATTTTCCAACACAGTGCAGAAATTCATATTGGGGAAGGTTGCACTACAGAATGCTTTAAAAAAAGCCTAATGATGTTCTTTCTCTGGGATAGTTCATCAGATTCAGTTCATTCTAAATACAGAATTAAAAAATATTCATCTAAAAAAAATTAATCAGGTGCCCAGATCGAAGTGAAATCCCCTCAAAGTGGAACACCTGAATTCCAACTCTCCTGAAGCTACATTATCAGCCAAGAGGAAATCTCTTTCAGACATAGTCCTAACTATTCATTTAGTGACTGAAGTTACATTGGCATTGAAAAAAGTGACTTATGACCAGTCCTTTCACACCTATGACTATCACAACATTGATTTCTGACAAGCAAAATCAATAGGCCAGAAGTGCTTAATGATCATGTGATTCATTTAACAACGGCAATGATACATCTAACAACCATTTTCCATCTATCGATTTGCTTGGTAACAGATTACAGATTATAGGGCTGTGTGGGGTAAAGTGGAAGGAAATACCCCTCATGACCCTCTCACAAGTACCCTCCCTCTTCTCTTATGATCTGTCAATCAGGTTATTTCTGAACCAGGAACTATCACTCTTTTGAAAGAAGAATTTAAAATAGTCCTGCTGACAAATGACAGTCATGAAGGAAAATAGGCAGGCAAGCATTGCTTCAAGGGAATCATATTACTGATAACAAATCAAGAAGGAATCAAGTTCTGGACTTCCGGTTTTGCGTCATAGTGGGATGGCCGAGCGATAGCGGGGCTGGTTTCTTCCTGCCAGGGGATCCTAAATGGGTCTAAAGTCACCCCGGAGAAGCGATGAAGAAGGAGCCCCCCTGTCAATCAGGGAAAGATGGCAGTTGATTTGTTTGATCTGGAAGCCCTCCAAACCGACAGGAGAAAGGCTAGCTGCACTCTGGTGACTAGCCCAAGCTACTGGCATCCGAAGTCAAAAAGCACTAACTAAGAACAACTGTGAACAGCATGTTTGGAACTGGTGAGAATATCGATCTTCTCTTCTCTATTTTGCAACTGATTTCCTGGAAAAGATCCCCAAGAAGCAAAAAATCCTCCAAAAGTGAGAAGGAGGGGGATTATAACCCCACCCTTCCATAGACGGAAGCGGCAATTTAATTTTTATGGAGGACAGAAATACATTGAAATGGATTTACATAAAGTTATAGTCTGGATAAACCTGAAAAGTATGGAAATTGTTAATATTTTCCATTTGAAAGAGTATTGATAAAATTACAAGAAAATAATTTTCCGTTTTAAAAGTTGGAAAATAAATAGTTACTGACATCTAGTGGTGGATCAGAGTATAGAACTACAGCTGCCTTGGCTCAGAAACTGGCAAGATGCTCAGAAACAGAGAACGTCTTGTTCCTTTGATCCTCAGTGACTCTTAGCTAAATAGAGAACAGCTGGGAACAGAGGAAAGAAAATACACTGGGCTATCTACTGCAGAATGAGAACTACAATTGTTATTAAAAACTGCTGACCTTCTTGGATTACAAACACTTACTGAGCTGTGATCTTTAAGCTCAAAAATTGTTTGTAGAGAAAAAAAACCCTTGACTTTTTGTCTATTCTTCTAGAGGCGAAACTACTGGATTGTTCTTAAGTGGGTGAACATTTTGGACTGTAGTTTTGACTGGTTGATAATTGTAGGACTCCTGAGCAGAAGAACCATTATAAAATATTGCTGTTAGTGGTAGATTGACAATTGGAAATGCATTGGATTATAAAGACCATACATAAAGATAACAACTATATAAGACTTTGTTGTTTGGAACTTAAGACTGGTTGGTTTCATGAAAATGGAGGTTGCATACCTAACTAAAAGTGGTAGGAAACCACACTCAATATTCTCTTCCAAAATCCCCAGTCTGGACCATCAGAGACCTGCAGGAGTAATACCTCAAGACAAGGCAAATATCTTCCAGGAGGAAATGCATGCTATGTTGCAACTAATTCAAATGACAATTGTTTCAAATAATGATGAGATTAAAAATAATTTAGATGATATAAATGAGCACATCCTTGACAATTAAAAAACTCTCAGAAACTGACGACAAAGAATGAACAAATAAATTAGACAATAGAACACAAACTAGAGGAAAGTGACCCAAAGATGGAGATTATAGCTTAATACAAAAAAAGAAAAATCTGCAAGATTCTGCTATAATATTGGAAATGAAAAAGGCATTTTATTTTTCAGGACTTCAAAACAAACCTGAGGATAAGAAAGAAGATCCGATAAAATGGATTATAGAGCTGTCAGGAGAACCACTAGAGTTTGGGAGACAAAAAATGAAAAGACAAATTGAGGGAGAAGGAAAGTGGAAGCTTCTTAACAAATATAAATGGGCAAAACTCCCCCTCAAAAGCACTTCACTCAATCTGTCTTTCCCATTCTTAGCAACATTCATAAAAAATACAGGAAGAATCCCCTGGCAAACTAAACACACTGACTCAGAAAACTGTTTGGCAAAAGAAGAAGACGAGAGCTAGATTTAAGAGACTAGATGATTTGACCTACCAGATAGAGTACTATATGACTAAACACTTGTTTGAATATGGTTAAAAGAATAGTTACATTTTGGATATGAATGGATCCTATACTAAGAGAGATGTGATTTATAAGTAGTATATATTTTTTAATGATATGGAAAATGTAAAAATATTGGGATGGTTTAAGTGAACGAAATGTTTTGGATATTTAAATGTAATCAATTTTGAGAAAATCATAAGTGACAAGAAATGTTTTGAATACTGAGGGGAAATTAAGCTTAAATAAGAATTCTGAAAACAGGACCTATAGTGATTTAATAAAATGATTTTTTGCAAATGCAACTGTAACATAAGCTGATTAGAAAAGATGCTACATACTGATGTTATTATTATTTGTATAAATACTAGAAAAATGTTTATATTCAATTTTGTATGTATCGAAAGTACTAAGAATTATATTTGCTCAATATTGGTAAAAGGAGAATACTATTGGAAGAAGAGAAGTTCAAGGAAATGTATTTCTACTTAGTATGTTGATTATGAAATCATAGCAATTAATTATTGATTGTTGTTAAATATATGAACCCAGACAACACGTTGTTTACCAAGCACTAAAGATTGTTATTGCAAAAAATCAATAAAATATATTAAAAAAAAGAAGGAATCCAGTTCTGATATTGTGGAGGATAATATTTAGTGCCACCAAAGATAAAATGGTAAAGTCCACTCCCCAAATTCCCTAAAATAGTAACAAGACTTGCCACATAAAGACCCTTGATGGCATAAACAGCAGAAAACCTGCTGTTTTCAGCTGTTTATGATGACAATGATGACAGAACTAACAAAGTGCAGTTGGTAGAATCCAGATGTCTGTCTTTATTTAACTCAGTCTTCAATTTATTTCAGAACTAATGTTATTTCTGTTTTTAAAAACAGCTTTCAAAAGAGCACAACACCTGCTTTTCAAAACAGGTCTAGCATTTTTCCCCCCAAAGAGCACTAAAACTCTATTTATGAGAAGCCCACAGAAGACCGGACAAGTGCTATGGAAAGTGTTGGTCAGGCATTACAGGCGAATGTCTCTGTGGAGGCCAAGCATCCTTTCTTGCCAACAACCACAATGTTGATGAAGTGTTTTAAACTCCTATCCATGGTTGGGGGGGGGGGGAATGGAAAACACTATTGAAAACTATGGATGAGTTTAAATTGCCTCTATGGGCTGGGGATAAGAAGAAAGCAACGTTCTAGGGACATGACAAAAGACAACCATTTCTGTGCTGATATTAGAGGAATGTGGGGAATAGTCCTGTCAGTTTGGGTACATTTCTTTCCAACTCTCTCTATGATGATAACGCCAGATTGGAGAAGAGCGAGAGAAGTATACTGTAATGCTATCAATGGAACCCTTGCTGAATACATTTTCTAGGTTTCTCTTATATGTGTATGTACTGAAATTATATGTTGAAAGGTTGCTCCAGTACACCGAAGTCTTAGTTCTCTCTCTTAGGTGTAAGGATTTTGCAAGAAGATTGGTGGAGTTTCTAGGACCATGGAGCATTATGGATTGGGAGCTTACTTGGAAAATGCTAAATAAGAAGTCCTTTTCCCTCCATGTACTCCATCTTTTCCCTTGCATTTTCCATATATTAATCGTATACCATTGAGTTGGAAGAAAAGAGGGAAAAAAGCCTTTTCTGCTTCGGTTTATTTTCAGAACTTCTTCAACATCCTTGCACTTATCAGTAAAGGAAGGAAGGAAGAAAATCATCCCCCTGTGCAAATTTAAGGACTTGTGTTCCTGAAAACAGAACATATATTTATTTCTCCTGAGAGGGTTCAGGATTTTTAGTCAGATTTATCTCAGCACTTCTTTTTAATTACAAAGATCTGACCTGGGGGCTAGATGGAAATTTATGTTGTTCCTCAACGTCCCACAGGAGCTTTCTTTTAAAAAAAATCAAAACAAACAACAACTGGCCTTTCTTGTTTTGCTAGAAGAAAATTTGCTTCTCGTCCAAGAAGCTTCTTCAGTTCTGACTGAATGGTGGAAAATGGAAGGATTTATATATCAGGCAGAAAGAGGGCTAGTGACCACATGACTGCAAGGAATATAAATCCTTCCATGTTCTGCCATTCATTCACTGAAGAAGATTCTTGGATGAGAAGCAGAACATCTTCTAGCAAAATGAGAAAGTCCGGTTGCCTTTTGAAAAAAAGCACCTTTGGGACAACCATAACCTGGACCAGGGGTAGGCAACCTTGGCTCTTTTATGACTCGTGGACTTCAACTCCCAGAATTCCTGAGCCAGCATGGCTCAGCTTGGAAACCTCTTCCTTTCCCCTCAGCATGACTGGCTCAGGAATTCTGGGAGTTGAAGTCCACGAGTCATAAAAGAGCCAAGGTTGCC
>NW_015395090.1:9212-10886 GCF_001527695.2 Protobothrops mucrosquamatus | reverse complement strand
CCCGCCCCACTCCACCCCCCTTCCCCGCCCCCGCTATGCCCCCCATCCCCTGCCCCGCCTGCCTACAGGACCACTCACCACTTCCAGGGCCCGCCACAGATCGCCCAGGCAGCCCAACAGCGCTATAGTGGCCACACCCTCTGCCTGCGCCCTGCAGCATCAACTGCATGATGGGATGTGAGGGCAGAGTCTTGTCTACACTGCCTGGCTGCCATGTCCTTGGCTGCGCTGCTCCATGTGGGCCACGCTCGAGGGCGTGTCTCCTTCAGGGGGGCTGTTGGAGAGGAGGCGGTCGCGGGGGGAGGCAAGGCTGGGGCAACGGCACGTGTGCCCATAGAGAGGGCTCCGAGTG
This sequence comes from Protobothrops mucrosquamatus, assembly GCF_001527695.2. Lineage (NCBI taxonomy): Eukaryota > Metazoa > Chordata > Lepidosauria > Squamata > Viperidae > Protobothrops > Protobothrops mucrosquamatus. The sequence goes on along the minus strand of NW_015395090.1, from coordinate 10,534 downwards.
CCACCTCTGGCACTCATGCCATAGGTTCGCCACCACTGGTCTAAGGGCTAAGTGCTGTTGCTACTCATCCTATACTTTCAAGAAGCAAAAGATAGACCTTTTTTTCCCCTCCCTGGGATTGAATTAAATCTAAAACAGGGGTCATGATTTGTTGGCCCATACCTTTTTTAAATTTCTAATAAACAAGATTTGGGGAGGATTTGGGCTCGTACCCCTTTCTCACACTTATCTTTCTGGTGATCTGGCAAAAGAAATGTGCCTGCATAGTCTAGCTTCTTTTTGATTCACTGGAATTTATAGTCTAACACATTCACAGAGTAAAGCATTGGGGAAGATGGTTTTCAAAATGGAATGAGAGTCCTCTTCTGTGTTACTTTTATTTCAGTCCATCTCCTGTTTAGACCCCTGAGTGCTTGATCTGTGTGATATTAATAATAGCTTAGTTCATTAATTTAGGCTTTGTCTTACTGTTTTCTCCTACCAGACCTTTGAACATTTTAAATAAATATAGCTGAAGATCTGTACATTGGCACTGATTCATTACTCAGTGGTTAAATTCTGTAAAATAGTAATTTTCGGAGAAAGGGATGAAACAGCTAAAAAAAAAACCTAAATCAAAAAAGAACAGAAGCTTCAATCCCTAATTGAAGCATAATTGGAAAGCGTGAATCTTTAAAGTCCTAGTTAGTGATGCTGGCTCAACACCATAGCCTGGAGCCCAACTAAGTTAACTGTATTTGTTCTGGTTAAAATCAATAGAGCTTGACACAACTAATTTGCCCCACTGTTCTCAAAGGCATATAGGGTAAGCCAATTAACAGCTGAGTCCTTCATCATGTCTACTTCAAATAGGCTTGTACTTTATTGAAATCAACAAGTCTTACTGCTGGGAATGACTATAACTCCAGCACAGTCTGGATCCACTATTTTTTATTAATATACTAATACTCCTTCCTCCTTCTGTTTTCCTCATGACAACAACCCTTTGAGGTGAGTTGGGCTGAGAGAGAGGGATTGGTCCAAAGCAGGGGTCTTCAAACTTGGCCCTTTTATGACTTGTGGACTTTAACTCCCAGAATTCCTCAGCCAGCAACGCTGGCTGAGGAATTCTGAGAGTTGAAGCCCACAAGTCATAAAAGGGCCAAGTTTGAAGACCCCTGGTCCAAAGTCACCCCAGCTGGGTCGCCTGCCGAATTGGAACCTAGCATTTTGCCTTCAACATGTTGGCTGTGCTTTGATATTTGCACCTGAGATAATCATGAAAAGGTATCGTATTCTCTGAATCCTCAAACAGCTTCTTTGAAAATTTAGTTTCTCTTCCT
>NW_015395090.1:3678-6702 GCF_001527695.2 Protobothrops mucrosquamatus | reverse complement strand
TTGCTTAGTTTGTGTCTGGGTGTTTTATCTTTGGGATGGACAAGCTTCTGCCTTAGTGTATTCTTGGGTTTAAAGTGTGCACGTAATGTTGTGTTGGCTGAAGATCCACCTGAGCTTTTCAGACATTCCTGCAACGTATGGAATGACAGCATTGCTTCGTTTATTGTTCTCTTCTTTGTCTGTTGTGGAGGAGCCCCTGTTGGGTCTTTTTGGGGACTTGATGAAGGCCCACTTGGGATAGACACATGTTCTGAGGGCTTGCTTGATGTGTTTTAGTTCCTTTTTTTCTTTCCCATCTTTGCTGGTAGGCAGGCCTTCAGCTCGGTGGTGTAGGGTTCTGATAACTCCCATTCTGTGCTCCAGGGGTGGTGAGAATCAAAATGTAAATATTGATCTTTGTGTGAGGGTTTTCTGTAAACTTCAGTGTTAAGGCTTCTGTCTTCTTTAATGTGTACTGCATAGTCCAGAAAGGTTAGACTATTTTCCATAACATCTTCCCACGTGAACTTGATGTATCTGTCCACAGAATTGATATGTTTGGTGAACGCTTCCAATTCCTGTGTTTTGAACTTGAGGCCAAATATCGTCCACATACCTAGTTTAGGGCTTTGGTTTCTACCTCATCCATCTAGAGATTGGCCACGATGGGGGGGGGATACAGGTGAGTTCACGACCCAGCTGTGTTTTTGTCTGTAGAAACCTTCATTGTATTTAAAATCAGAAAATAATAACAATGCCTGCATGTTCATTGAACACCTATTAAAACTAAATGTTATACTGCCCTCTAAAGCCATCTTATTATTTTCTGACCAAAGCAGCGCATCTACTCTGTATAATAGCCGAGTCATTCAAGCCATTTATTTGACAAATGTATGCCACATAGACTTTCTTTGTGATTTGTTCAGACCTTTTTAAAAGGCTAGGTAGCAAAGTGTTGTCTAGTAGCAGGAATACAAAAGCAACCTGCAACCTTTCTCTGACTCTAAACAGAGCCCATAGTAGGATGAAACAGGCACCCGAGAGCCGCCTCCGGGCTTTGTCAGATATTGACTTTGCAATTCACCATTTCCCACCTCCTTTATTTTAGGTTGCTTGGATTGGATTTGGGTCCAGTGGTTAAGGCACTAGGCTAGAAATTGGGAGTTCTAGTACTGCCTTAGCTGTGAAAGCCAACTAGGTAACTTTGGGCCAGTCATTTTCTCCCGGCCCAATGTACCTCACAGGATTGTTGTTGTGGGGAAAAAAGGAGGAGGAAGGTGTGTTGGGATAGGTTTGCCACCTTGAGGTATTTGTAAAAATAATAAAGGGGGGGGGATACAAATAAATAAAAATAAAAAGTAATAACAAGGGCTGGGATCTGGCATACCTTTTGGGTCCCTGATATCTTGAAACAAAGGGTACTGGGAGTAAAAAAAAAAACCCATTGCTGAAGAGTTTGAGGGGGGCTGCAAGTCCAAGTAGGCAATATCAGACAAAGAGTCAAATCTGGATTAGTTTATAAATTGCCTCCAGTTATGAAAAGCCTTTGGACTTGCTCTTGAAGGCATGATGTTGTCCACAGACGGATCCCTTTCTTGGACTTTGTCCTCTGGGAAGCTACTGCTCGAAGTCTTGGCAAAAAGTTGCAGAAGAGCAGCCCTATTGTGGGTGCAAAGCCAAGCCCTGCGTCCCAGGCTTGTAGCACATCTGGCAGGTTCCCAGCTTTGAAGAGCTCCAAATGAGAGACCACACACCATGCTCCCGGGCTTCCGGACGTTTTCCGCACTGCCAAAAAACAACCTGTGTGTGCAGCTTGCTAGAACAGTAAACAAAATGCGCGGGAGCTATTGTCTGCTCTGAATCTGGCCTCTGTTATGCTGCTTGCCAAGCCTGTTACTCAGTAAAAGCCAGTAGGGTAAAAAAAAACCAAAAAAACCCCCCAGTGGCTTAGCTCTAACTGTTAGGACCTTTTTGTGTGTCTTGGGTGGATGAACTAATTTTTTGTTAGAAGAAGCTTATCGTGAGGGAAGCATGTGAGGGAAGGTCCACAGTTGTTGTACTGGGATACAAAAGGATATTATGAAGAGAACTTCTGTTTTTCTTTTACAACCCTACTAGCTTTATGACTTTTTTTTTTTAATTAAAAAAAAGTTTTAAGAGCTCAGGCTTTCTAACACGAATAATTAGGTGTCAAAATGAAAGTCTCAAAAATCTCACTGGACTGGATCAGAGTGCCTGGAAAGAACATGTTGTATCTCCTTGATTAAATAGTAGAGATTGTTATAAATAGTATTTCTCTGACACATACTATGTCTTGTCTGCACAGTATTTTCAGGGTAGGCAGAAATCCAAAGGAACGGTTGAGAGTGTGCTCCTTCTTCTAAGTTTCTTTGCTCCTTTCGAAAATGTTCAGCATTTGGTCTAGAACAGGGGCAGGCAACCTTGGCTCTTTTATGACTCGTGGACTTCAACTCCCAGAATTCCTGAGTCAACCATGCTGAGGAGAAAGGGAGTTTCCAAGCTGAGCCATGCTGGCTCAGGAATTCTGGGAGTTGAAGTCCACGAGTCATAAAAGAGCCAAGGTTGCCTGTTGTGGCTCCATCCGGTGGGTCCCTCTCATCAGAGGAGGAAGGCTCTGAACATGAAGGAGAGGAGATGGCCAGGCCTCCCTCTCCAGGCCCTTCCCCTCTGGTGCAGCCTTTGGTGCCTTCCGACGGAGAGGAGTTTGGCCAGGAGCCCGGTGTTTCTGGGATTGGCCAGGAGCCCGGTGCTTCTGGGATTGGCCAGGAGCCAGGTACTTCTGGGATCAGCCAGGAGCCAGGTGTATCGGACTCCGAAGAGGATATGTCTTGGCTGGATCCACGCCAGCGTCGGAAGGACAAGCGTGCGCAGCAGCGGAAACGCCGTGCCAGATAGTTCAGCTGAGTCACTGGGCCACACCCCACTGGCTATATAAGCAAGGGGTGTGGCGTGTGAAACTTTTGTGACGGACAATTTTTGCTGGATATTCTGTTGCAAGCACTCTGGCAAGTTATCTTGGATTTA
>NW_015395090.1:0-2351 GCF_001527695.2 Protobothrops mucrosquamatus | reverse complement strand
ATTTTTGCTGGATATTCTGTTGCAAGCACTCTGGCAAGTTATCTTGGATTTATCTCTGTTTGCTGTGCATTATCAGTAAAGGCTTGGCAGGCAGCTACGAAGTTGCTGCCAAGAATTCATTTGTCTTTGGCTGTGCCGAGCAGTTTTTCAGGCCTCGGCTGACTGGTTGGGGTGTGTGGGTCGGACGGGGGACAGAACAGTTGCCTACCCCTGGACTAGACATACCCATGCTGTTTTTTGGAATGCGGTAGAACCAGGTTTCTCAAAGTGTGGCTTGCAACCCCATTGGGGAGTTGCAAACCACTTTTTTGGGGAGGTTGGTAACATACTTTTTGTCGAGATGACCGGGCTTGTACCGGCAGAACAAGAGGCTGTTGACATTTGCTCTTGTTTTGCCGGGATGGGAGGCAGGGGAGGAAGTCACAGAAATTTATCAGTGGAGTTGAGAACCCCACCTACCATGATTTATAATAGCTATCAAATAAGTTTGGGATTACGATTTCCAAAATTCCTAGGCAACCTTTGGCTCTGCTGGTTGTGAATCCCGAAAGGGATGGTCCAATGCATCACAGACAATTTGTACTTCAGGTTACAATCTTCTCAGTTTTGAAGTAGTGATGGGGTAGGGGTGGGATCATTAATATTACAATGGTGCAAAATGTGTATGTATGCCTATGGATGATCTGTTGCATGGTTCCATTTGTCTGTCTTCAGCATTCCTTCTCTTTACTAATATTCTGTTAATGGAAAATGAAAGAAGGCATGCCACTGGGAAGAGGTTGCAATGAACACTCCGTAAAAAGTCTAACTCCAGGCTGTAACAGCATTGTATATTAGACATGACTGTATATGCATACTGTATTTTAACTCTAACCAGGGCATCTTGTGGCATTAGTCACACATATGACTGCATGGGGAAGACCATCCTAAAACCAATATACAGTGGCAGTTTCCTTTGGCCCTTATGCCATTAGTGACTGGTACAATCTCTTCTCAAGGTCATGGTCCAAACAGAGTTGTAAGCCTGGTTATTTGCTCTTCTGCTTCTAATGGCAGCTCTTTGGAGAGCCACTTGTCCAGAATGGCATAGGGTCTCCTGCTTGGGCAGGGGGTTGGACTAGAAGACCTCCAAGGTCCTTTCCAACGCTGTTATTCTGCAATTCAATACATGTGATGAAGATCATATGTGATTAAGGGAAAGTGGGCATATTTTCTTGGCTCTGTCTTCAACCTGATGTAGGGCTTTGTTCTCTGACTTCTGCTGATTGACATCTCATGAAGAAAAGCTCAACTTTGCCGATAAGGTTGCAGTTTAGTCTTATGGGCTCCATATAACTCCAGTAACCTAGATGAGTGCCCCTACTCAGTTCACAGATCTTGCTCAAGGGCAGTGATGGGATTCAAATATGTGAACAACCAGTTCTCTGTGTGGATGCCACTTCCAGAAGTCCATTCTGGGCCTGGGCAACAAAAAATTAGCTACTGGTTCTGCCGAACTGGTGCAAACTGGCTGAATCCCATCACTGCTCAAGGCTCTCTCTCTCTCTCCCTCCCTCCCTCCCTCCCTCCCTCCCTCTCTCTCTCTCTCTCTCTGTGTAAAGAGTTATGTGACATTGGAGGCAGCCTCCCAATTAGATAAAGCTCCCTGAATAATGCATGCTGTGGACCAAGGCTTATCTCCACTGTTTGCAAATCACACCGTCTTTAAAGGCACAGGAGCAGGGCAGTTGCCTAAGTGATCATTTGGCAACCATAAAGGGGCAAAACTTTTTGAAGGAAGAGAGGGAGTCTAATTCATTTCCTTATACAAAATGCAGTCAGATATCAATCAGATACTGTCAGCTGTCACCCAAATTTGCGAGAAACAGACTATGTAGTCTAGCTAATAAATATATTTTAGCTTCACCTTTTAAGTTCACCAGCTGTTGATTTTAATTCTGCTTCTGTTGTTTCAATATATTATTACGATTATGATTTTAAATACCTCAATTGAAAGTAACAACTTAGGTCTTTCGTTGTTTAGCTGTATTGTTATTCTTAATATATTATGTACTGCCTGGGTGACTTTTGCAGAAAGTGAGTATCCAAATGCTATAAATAAATGATATTCAGCCTCCAGAGACCTTGCTTGAATTCCCAGTCCAGGCTTGGGGCCCTGTTCTACTTTGTGTTCCTGGGTCACCTTTCCACCCCATTCCCCAAGCCTGCAGATTAAATCGAGATAGGCTGGATGTTAATTTCTGTTTTAGGGATTCATGTATTCATACAGTCCTTGCCCACTGACCCTTGCAGCAGCTTGCAGGCTGGGTATGTAAATTGCTAGTTACAGAGAATGACTGATCCATTCAGAA
>NW_015395089.1:9423-10887 GCF_001527695.2 Protobothrops mucrosquamatus | reverse complement strand
AACTTGATAAAATGCACCCACCATCTTCTTGGGAAGTTCCATCATTCATGCCTCCTCTAGCTGATGTTTTGCCATATAAGCAGGCAATTCCCAACCTCTGCGGCGGGGACGTAACTTTGCTAAAATTAGCAGGGTGATTTATCTTCTCTACCTGTAACCCTGGCCATTGTCCGAAGGCGGAAAGTAAAACTCTCCCGTCGTCACAATTTCAGTATCGTTTAAGCCCCCCCCCCCCAACCAAAAGAAACCCAATTCATACCTTGTCCTTTAAGGAGAGAGACATCAAAATAGGCATTTTGTAGGGAAAAAAAGCTAAATACCTACGTTCTCCCTTTTTTTTTTTTTTTTTGGTCTGGTGTTTTTTTCCCCTCCCATTTCTTTTCACTCTCTATAAATATTTATATTGCCTGCCTGTTGAAGGGGGGTCTGTCTTTCCATTATTTTGCAGACTGCAGGGGGAGGAGATCTATCGGTCTCCAGATGTTCTTGGATAGCCACCACCTGTTCTCCCTGGATATTGTCCCTATCGCGCTATGGCTATATGGCTGCTGCCCTTTTTCATAGCCATTTTAGAAGCACGATCGTGTCCTATTTTGTTGTCCTCCCACTCCTTTGCTCAAAGGGAGCCCTTTTCTAAAATTGTGACTGCCAGATCAAAACGTGAACGGTGCGATTTGGGTTGTTACTGTCGTTCGTTGGATGCAAATGTGTCTCCCGTATGATGATTTGGTGTGGCAGATTTAAGGAATGAAGGCCTGGCCCTTGTCAAAGGGAAATTGTAGTGTTTTGCGCCGATGTTTTAAGAAAAGCGTGAAGACGGACATCCTAAACACAATAGAAGAGACTATTTGTAGCTCATTGTGGAATTGTGGGGTCTTTGGTGCTCTCTGAGCTTGGTTGTTTTCTTGCAGACGTTTCATGACCCAACTAGATAACACCATCAGTGCTAGAATGGAGTGGGGTTTGCTGATGAACACAATGGGACCTAGCTGAGTCATGAAACGGCTGCAAGGAAACAGCCACGTTTAGAGAGCACCAAGGACTCCACATTAGAAATAAAATTAATACAGCCAGCAGGCTAAGATCTAACACAGTATGTGTGAAAGAAAAAAGTTGGTTGATAAACAAAGAGTAACAAGTAGAAACCAAAAAGGCATCTTGGGAGAATTGAGTTTGCCAAACAGAATGCTACAGTTTCGAATATTGTCATTTCCTATACACAACTTGTATATATCCCTCTCTGCAGCAGATTTCCAGGGATGTAGATTATTATTATTATTATTATTATTATATTTAAATTTATATGCCGCCCTTCTCCCCATGGGACTCAGGGCGGCTCACAGCATATTAAAACATTGTACAAAAAATTTTTTCCCCTGCTAAAAACCAATTAAAATCCAAATATTGGTAGCTGTGGCTCTTTAAAATTGTTTAAAAATTGTCCCTATTTAAAACTCACCTTAG
>NW_015395089.1:3275-7162 GCF_001527695.2 Protobothrops mucrosquamatus | reverse complement strand
GGAATTCTGGGAGTTGAAGTCCACAAGTCACCAAAGGGCCAAGTCTGAAGACCCCTGCCCTAGACCATTTCAGAAGAATGGCTGTCCAATCTCTTCTTACAAACCTCCAGCGTTGCAGCACCCACAACCTCTGGAGGCAAGCAGTTCCACTGATGAACTGTTCTCCCTGTCAGGAAATTTCTCCTTGTGTTCTAGGTTTTCCTCTCTCCTTGATTAGTTTCCATCCGTGGCTTCTTGTCCTGCCTTCAGGTGCTTTGGAGAAGAGGTTGACCCCCCCCCCCCCTCTTCTTTGGGGCATCCCCTCAAATATTGGAACCCTGCTATCATGTCCCCCCCCCCCCTAGTCCTTCTTGCCAGACTTGAAGTACAAGGGCAGCTTTTCAAATGCTGCATGATTTATTGATTTGTTTGGTACGGTTGGTCAACTGTAGGCAAAACAGTCCAAACAGGAATGGATCAAGTTTTACGTCCTTGTCACGGTGGCCTAGTTAGCCATAAAAAAAAATCCTACGAGATGGCGCCTGACTTACAATGCTGATCGGTCTCCCCGTCGTCAGCCAGGAAGCTGCCCTGGCTGAGGACGGGCCTAAACCTGACACTTCATCGTCCCAGTCTGACTTCTCCAATCACACTAGCTGTCCACAAAATTCCTCTCCTTCCTGCTTTTTACTGCTGGAGGTGGCTGCAAACAGCCATAAAGTTGTAATCCCGAAAGCCCGAGGCATTTTTTTTCCCCTCAGATGCCACCTACTACAAATCCTGCTTTTCCTAAAGGTTCTCAACCAATTCTCTCTCTCTCTCTCTCTCTCTCTCTCTCTCTCTCTCTCTCTCTCTCTCTCTCTCTCTCACCCCCCCCTCTCTCTCCCCCTCTCTCTCTTTCTCCCCCTCTCTCTCTTTCTCCTTTTATTTCTAAATTGGAAGCGATCCTGGTTAAGCTTGATTGCAGCTCTCCCTTCTCTCTAGAAGGGCTTTCACTCTGATCACGGGTATGAGTTTGGCTGCTCCGATTTCCTTCCGAGGGACAGAACTTTGGACGTCCTCAGAAAGGCTCTCTCGCTGAAAGAGGCACTCCAAGGCTGGGCCTCGTTTCTCTTGAAACCAGGGCCCTGGAGTAAAAAAAAAGTTGGAAAGGAGAGCCTGGGCAACACCTGGTTCAAACCGCAAGGCTTAGAAGCTGGCCCTTGGGGTAAGCCGGGAACGAAACCAAACTGGCTGGAAATTTATCTCCCAGCCGATTCTCGCACGTAATTGCTCACATCCTCACCCTGGCTGGCTTTCCATGACAGCCCAGATCCACCCTTGCTGTCTGCATACCAATGCATCCAAGCAAGGCCTCACCATTATTATTATTATTATTATTATTGTTGTTGTTGTTGTTGTTGTTGTTGTTGTTGTTGTTATTTTTATGCCTCCTTTGTCTCTGTTAGAAAATGTGCTTATCCGCCCTCAGTGGCTTTGCCTCTTTGGGAAGTCACGATTCAGGCACTCACTCACATAAGAGCAGTGAGTCGCTTCAGACCTAGATGAGCCAGGGCAGAGCCCCTGGAATATTCCACCTATTTATAGCCAAACCGTGCCGAGACTATTCCAGTCTCCGGAACGACACAGAGGGGACAGCAGCAGCCAACCGGCGCTGTGCTTACGGCTTGCAACTTGCCATTCAGTCGAAGCAGCCAAACAAGATGGAAGCGGCTCCTTTTCTCTCTCTCTCTCTCCCTCTCCCTCTCCCTCTTCCTCTCCCTCCCTCCCTCCCTCTCTCTCTCTCTCTCTCTCTCTCTGAGCTCCTCACCTCCCTGAGAAAGTGCTGAACGCAGGTGTCTTTCCAGTCCCTGCAACGTCCTTGGATAATGCAGGTGAACGCTGCAGAATGTCTCCCACCGCCACCGCGGGCTGTCCTTCAGCTTTCCCAGCTATTGAGAAAAAAAACCGCCACGTGAGGATTTCCTTTCAAGCCCACATTTTGTCGGATCAGCTAACAGAGATCAAGCGCCTTCAGCAGGGTGTGCCTGCCTGCCTGCCTACCTACCTGCCTCAGTTTCATCACCCTACATTCCTAGCAAGTTGTGGAGGAGAGGCCACAGGCTCTAGATCAGAGGTCCCCAACCTTTGGGGCACCAGGAACCGGTTCCGTGGAGAGAGGTTTTTCCACGGACGGGAGAGCGCGTGGTTTGGCAGGCTTGCCCGCATCCCACGGACGGGGCTTTGCTTCTTTGTGGCATGCCACGGACCGGAGTTTGCTCTAGATCGGGGTTTCTCAACCTTGGCAACTCCCAGAATTCCCCAGCCAGCATGTAGCCAGCTTAAAGGAGGAGGAAACACTGGGTGCTGAGGCTGCCTCAGTTTCCCAAGGAGCAATCTACAGAGGCATCTCAATGTTCAAAGGAGCAGAGGGGAAACGCTCTTCAGCCAAAAGTAGCCATCAAATTAATGAGCACAGGCAGTCCTCAACTTACAAAGTTCATTTAATGGCAAAAGGTGCAACTGCACTGGAAAAAAGCAACTTATGACCATTTTTCACACTTATGACCGCTGCTGCATTTCAACTTCAGACGCTTGGCAACTGGTTCATATTTATGACGGTCGCAGCGTCCGGGGGGGGGGTCATGTAATCCTCTTCTGCGGCCTTCTGACAAGCAAAATCAATGGGGAGGCTGGATTCGCTTAACGACCGTGTCCCTAACTTAACCGCAGTGATTCACTTCCTGCAGCGAGGAAGGTCGTAAAATGGGGCAAAATTCACCTGGCCAATGTCTCACTTAGCAACGGAAACATTGCGTGCGTTGGTGACAACCTGTACGTACATGAATGCATAAAACCGGCCTGACGTTAGGTGGAGAAAGGAACTTCGCCTTTTGTTAATTGGTGCCATCCTGTCTGCCCACGTGACGGCTGTCATCCCTTTTGTGGCAGGCGTTTAGGATAGGTCAGGTTTGTTAATCCCTAGTTGCTCCTTTGGATTGAGAAGGAGATGATTTACGGATCACAGACAATTTCCCAAGCAATCTTCCACCTTCCCCCCAACTTTGGCAATCAGGAACAGGACAGGGACGGTCTGTCAGGCTGCTGTCTCTGAGCTGGCTGCTCTTTGGGGAAGAGAATTTATTCGTAACTGCTGTGAAGAAGATTGGAAGTCATAGATAGATAGATAGATAGATAGATAGATAGACAGATAGACAGATAGACAGACAAACAGATAGATGATAGGTAGATAGATAGATGATAGACAGACAGACAGACAGATGATAGGTAGGTAGGTAGGTAGGTAGGTAGGTAGATAAATAGATAGATGATAGATAGATAGATAGATAGATAGATAGATAGATAGATAGACAGACAGACAGACAGACAGACAGACAGACAGACAGACAGACAGATGATAGGTAGGTAGGTAGATAGATAGATGATAGATAGAGAGAGAGAGAGAGAGAGAGACAGACAGACAGACAGACAGACAGATGATAGGTAGGTAGGTAGGTAGATAAATAGATGATAGATAGATAGATAGATAGATAGATAGATAGATAGATAGATAGATAGATAGATAGATAGATAGATAGATAGACAGATGATAGGTAGGTAGATAGATAGATGATAGATAGACAGACAGACAGACAGACACAGATAGATGATAGGTAGGTAGATAGATGATAGATAGATAGATAGATAGATAGATAGATAGATAGATAGATAGATAGATAGATAGATAGATAGATAGATAGATAGATAGATGGTGGGTGGGTGGGTGGATGGATGGATGGATGGATGGATGGATGGATAGATGATAGGTAGGTAGGTGGATGGATAGATAGATAGGTAGGTAGGTAGATAGATGATAGATAGATAGATAGATAGATAGATAGATAGATAGATAGATAGATAGATAGATA
>NW_015395089.1:0-1566 GCF_001527695.2 Protobothrops mucrosquamatus | reverse complement strand
GGTCGATCGACCATTTCACGGGGGTCGCCAAGCAAGGCTGTCCGCCATTTTTCCCCCCTTTTCCGGCGGGTGCCTTACCTCCCTTGGGCTGGGCCAGCTGGTGGTCGGCCTGCTCCGTCTCTGCCGCTTGCCAGCTACGCCTCGGCCGGCGCAGGGGGCGGAACCACGCATGCGCGGCGCTCCCGGGCAGGGAAAGTCCCCGACTTACGACCGGTTGGGTAGTCCTCGACTTACGACCGGTTTAGTCCTCGACTTACGACTGGTTGGGGTCGCGGCATTAAAAAGGTTGAGAACCACTGGCTTAGAGGAAAGAGATCAGAAGAACCCAGAATTCTTCTCCACTCCTGGAAAAATATGCCGTGAGGTGATGGCTAAAGCTGTGAGGCACCTTTTGGCAGCCCCCCCTCCCCTTCCCTAGCCCTTGTTCGAAGGATGCCTGTTGGAAAACTGGTGCTTTTCCAGACTTGGCTCGCCCCACTGATAGCCCCTCTGATAAGGCTTCTCCCCCTGGGGCTGTTGTAATGCAAAGGTTACACTGCCTTTGAAGGCTCTGCACTTGGGGCAGGTCACCCTTGGCTGTTAAGCAAGGTCAGGAATGAGAGATGTGCCAGCTTGAACATCGATATTTAGATCTAGGTATTTAGGTATCTAAACCTGGATCTCTAGATGGCTTGAAGTTGCCTTTCCTGCTCTAAATAGTAGCTACCATTCTTGGGCTGGTGCGGGACTCTGCCTTTCTTACAAGCCAGGAGCTTGCAAGTCATTGTTTTTGATTTCATAGGATCCTAGGGCTGGGAGGGACCCTGGAGGTCTTCTAGTCCAACCCCCCCCCCCCACCACCACCAGTGGCAGGGTTCCTTATTCAGGTAGTCCTCGACTTAAAACCGTTCATTCAGTAACCGTTCGAAGTGAGGGGGGAAAAAAGCGACTTAGGACGGTTTTATAACCAGCATCCCCCCCCTGGCCACGTGATCCAAATGCAGCCGCAGGGCAACTGATTCACATTTATGACGGTTCAGTACGCGATTCCCTTTTGTGACCTTTTGACCGGCCAAGTCAACGGGGAAGCCAGATTGACGTAACAACTGCAGTGGTTCTCTTAACAATTGTGGCACGGAAGTTTGTAAACTGGGGCAAAACTTAAAATTTGACAACCGTCTCACTTGGCGCAGACATTTGGGCCTGGGTTGCGCAATCTTTCCTTGGAAACTTCCAGGGTTGGAGCGAGTGCCCATAACTTCTGAAGGTTAATTTTTCTAATTGTCAGGAAACGTCTCCTTTGTTCCAGGTTGCTTCCTCTCCTTGATCAGTTTCCGTCCGTTGCTTCTTGTCCTGCCTTGACGTGCTTTGGAGGATAGCTTGACCCCGTCTTCTTTGGGGCAGCCCCCCAAATATTGGAATAATGCTATTATGTCCCCCCTGGTCCTTCTCTTCATTAGGCAATCTAGGTGATTCCCAAGGTGACCTGCCTGCTATTTTATTTATTTATTTATTTTATTTATTCAATTTTTATCCCGCCCTTCTCCTTACGGACTCAGGGCGGCTGACAGCCTTATAAAACAGATA
>NW_015395088.1:25993-27052 GCF_001527695.2 Protobothrops mucrosquamatus | reverse complement strand
AAAAAGAAACTACAAACTGTAATTACATGGCTTCTAAAATAAGAAGTTTTCACAGATGAGTTCCTTGCCAGGGGAAATGGGTACAAACCTGCAGAGATATTTTTTTTTCTTTTTCTCTTGTGACCTACATATCCAAATATTTAATTTTATCAAGCATGTCCTTTGATCATGATGCAGTACATATTGGATTGACAGAGAGCTGTCTACCTTACCTTTCCCTTCCAGATGATTAAAATTGCCTGCCTTCCTTGCACATCTCAAATACCATTATTTTCAAGCTTGTATACAGTATTTGCAATTATTAACAGTTTAGATGATATTGAGAGTAAATATGGTACTGAAAAATTTCATTTGGTTTTTGAGTAAATTTTAGAGTATTAACGTAGTTTATATGTTATAATAGCTACTTATTTTTATTTATAATCATTAATATGATGTTATAATTATTGTGTTCAATATTAGTATATTTGTTTAAAAGAGAGTTAAAGGATGTTACAGATTTGTTATTCTAATAGTTGATTAATGTTAGATAGAGTATGGTTATTGTATTGTTAACCCTGTGATTGGCTCTGGGAAGTAGGGGGGAGGGTAAGGGTGGGGTTTGGGGAGGGGGGGAATTATATTTGTAAAATTTTTATAAAATTTTCAATAAAAAAAAACAGTTTTGAACCTATGAGCAGATAAAGTCATTGTCTAACACGATACAAAGATTCAGATGACTGAATTTTTAAAAAGGGGCAGGTCATGGGAATGGTGATTGGTTGACCGGAGGCCAAACTTGAACATTTTGGAGAAATGAGTGGGCAAGTTACCTAGGCCAAATGAGTAGATGTCAACGCCCTTCCTTCACGTGTTTCCGATGTGGACAAGAAGGACATCGAGCGGCCACCTGTCCAATCCCCTACCCCCGATGGCAGAGCGGACCAGAACCAGCAAGGCGAAAGAAGCCTGCTCAGCGGCTAACGAGAGAAAAATCCAACCGGCTCACGCAGGAGAACACTGGGACTCCGGTTGGACCCGCCCCTGATCTACCCTCCTTTGACAGCGACGATGAAGGAG
>NW_015395088.1:19489-23142 GCF_001527695.2 Protobothrops mucrosquamatus | reverse complement strand
TCAAGTTGATTGGAAGATGTGAACCATGACCCTACAATAAGGGAGTGGACAATGTCTGGAATGCTAGGCGTACCGGAAGATAAGCAGTTCTAAGCATTCCTCCATGCCGTGCTGATGTGTTTTAACATTAATAAAAGCTTTTAGGAGAAAACATGCCTGAAAGTCCTTTTAAGTGTTTCATTACTCAGACACATGACATAGAGGTGTATTGTGCTAATAGACATGCTAGATTTTCTGTTCTCCTACCTTAGGCAACCGTGGGAGTGGGCATGGGAGAGGAATTGGTTATCCATTATTTCTAAATTGTTCTAAACTTATTTGGGGGCATATGTTCTTGCCTTCTTGTGTCTCTGAATTGACAAGTTCCTACCCGGAGGATGCTCTGTCTTGGACAAATGTATATTGGAGGTACTTTGAATGACACCAGCTCAGAAACCAAGGAAATAAAGATAAGAATCTATTGATTGTTGCAGATACTACAAGTGCAGAGCAAGCATTTTGGCCTACTGCCTCTACTTACCCCATACTTATGCTATGGTACTAGGAACAGCCATACTTACGGTGCATATTTAATTATTCATTGTTGTCACCATAAGCAAGTGCCATGCTATTTTTTCAGTTGAATTTCAGCAAGTTAATTTTTTTAATGTTATGATGCACAGCTGGAACTTGTGATGCTTGGACAGATGCCTTTCTTTGTCCCCTGATTCTGAGTGTTATCTTCCTATTGTGCAGACTTCCCCTCCATGGTGACCTCCAAGTGTGCTAAAATTTCAACTCCCTCAATTTCCATCAAGAGTTGGGTAAAGGCTCACCAATCCAAATGTTTAGCCAAATGCTGTTCATTTGGCTTTTTCTATGAATAATTATAGCAGCATTTCAGCCCATTTGTGGTCTTTCCATCCTTTGCTCTGTCACGTGAACACTTGTGCAACAGTAGTCCTTTAAATAGAATCAGAACAGATTTCCAGAATTTTTGTGTCATTCTCAAAGGAATCTCTACGATTGAAAACAAGCGAGGGGAAAAAGATTACTTTTTTTCCTAGAAGTGTGTTGTTTTTCCTCATTCTTGAAGGCTCGTGACTAAACCCACTTAATTAGACCGCATTGATGGGATTTTAAACTAACTGAGATACTCTTGCATTCTTATTAAAGTCAGCAAATACTTATCTGTTTTCAATGATTTTGCATTCCCTCCCACCTCAGAGATCTCTCAGCCTCACACATTGGAAGGCTTTCAGTGGTGTAGAATTCCAGCAGTAAAAGGCAGTGATTGTCAGAAAGGCTCCAGGGAAGCTGAAAATGTTCCAAATGAAATGTGTTTTATGTAAGGAGGTGCTATGCCAGTGATGTCGAACCTTTTAGAGACCGAGTGCCCAAACTGCAACCCAAAACCCACTTATTTATCGCCGGGTGCCAGGTGGGCATGGCCCACTGGGTGAGCGTGGCTGTGGTGGTCATGGCAGACTGGGTGGGTGTGGCCAAGGTGGGCGTGGTCACTTCAATGTTGCTTGTGGGGAGGGGTGCCTGTGGGGACCGGGCAAGGTTGGGGGAGATCCAGGGGGTCTGTGGCAGGTGGGGCAGTGGGCAAGAGGCTTGTCCTGCGGGGTGAGGCGAGGCAAGGCAAGGCGAGGCAGGGTAGGGGTGCCATTGTCGCAGGGCAAGGTGAGGCAGGGGCCAGGGAGGCTGCTGCCTGACACCATCGGCCCCCGCACACAGAGGCCAGCGAGCGCATGTGGGTCAACAGTGTCCGTCAGCAGCCACAGCCTGCTGGCCCCTTGAATGGTGCACTCTGGAGCTCCGCAGCCCGCTGCCAGCAGTTCAGAGAAGCCGCCTCTGAGCTGGACAGACGGCCAGCAGCTGAGGAGGCGATGCAGTGGGTTGTGCCCGGGAAAAGGAGAGCATGCGAGGCCAGGAGGGATGGGACGAGGGGAGGGAAACCAGCCGTGCTGGGATGCATCCAACCACGTGGGACCTCGGCGAGTTAGTGGGCGGCTGGTTGAAAAGGGTCAGTTGCCATCTCTGGGGCATGGTGCACGTGCCCACAGAGAGGGCTCTGAGTGCCGCCTCTGGCATGCGTGCCATAGGTTCGCCACCACTGTGCTATGCTATGCTCCTCCTGCCCGAACAGAGGTATGTAAGGAGTCTTCTCTGAGCAGTGATAGATTGACAATGCTGCTCTATTTTATTTTTTATATATTTTACAGTTTTATACCCCTCCTCCAATGTGTAAGGCCTCAGGTTCCAGAATTCTGGTCTGTACACATCTAGAGGGCACCAAATTAGGAGAAAGTTGCACTACAAAGTACAGGCAGTTCTCAACTTAACAACAGGTTCATTTAGTGACCGTTCAAAGTTGCAGCGGCACTGAAAAAAGGGACTTGTGACTGTTTTTCACACTTGACCGTTGCAGCATCCCCACGGTCACGTGACCAAAATTCAGACGCTTGGCAACTGACTCACGTTTATGACGATTGCAGTGTCCCGAGGTCAGGTGACCCCCCCTTTTGACAAGCAAAGTCAATGAGGAAGACAGATCCACTTAACAACTTAATACTAACTTAACAGCCTCAGTGATTCACTTAACAACTCTGGCAAGAAAGGCTGTAAAATGGGGCAAAACTCACTTAACAATAGTCTCACTTAGCAAGAGAAATTTTGGGCTCAGTTATGGTTGTGAATTGAGGATTGTAATGGCGTATTGCATTGCTTTACTTCTCTTACAGCTCAGGTATGTGTTTTGCTGAAGGAGATTTCAGTGGGATCTATTCCCAGGTAGGTCACTTCCGTTTTCCCCACACTTCAAATATAAAAACATATAGAACTGCACGGCTCTTATATTTTGACAAATTTGAACACCTGAATAATTCTTTGCACAGAACGTGTGATATTTCTCAGCTTTCCAACCAGAACCAGATGTCCCAAATAAACGCCATCTTAACTCCGTTACTTCCCCAGTGATCAATCTTGCTTCTCTTCTCCAAATATTTAGCTCTTTCGGATGACTGCAATACCCCACTCTGTGTCCAAATATTCCGGTGCTTTCATTCATTAAAATAGGGTGAGCCCTCTGACATTATTTTATTTAATCATTTTAAGAGACTTCTTTGGGCATACTGACTCAAATTTCTTTTTTTTTTTTTTAAATTTATTTATTTATTTATTTTTAATACATATTCAGCAGACTATGTCATTTTTATATACTATGGATCTACATTCTATACAATATATACACTATGTACATTCAATCTAACCCACAATAACCTAATTTACACAATAACCTTATGTACCGTATATTTCCAATTTTTATTTCTATTGTCTATCCAATTATACCAATTTTCCCAAACCGCATAAAATTCCGAATCATCTTTTTCTTTTAATTCTAAGGTGAGTTTGTCCATCTCGGCACATTCATAAATTTTCTGAATAATCAACCCCTCTGGTGGTATATTGTGTTCCTTCCAATATTGCGCGAATGCAATTCTTGCCGCAGTTAGTATATGTAAGATCAGATATCTTATTTTCTTATCAAATTTCTTTTTAAGTATTCCCAGGAGAAATGTTTCCGGATTTAATTCGATTTGACATTTTGTTAAATCTTGTAGCCACCCTTGTATTTTAATCCAATATTTTTTCGCTTCAGGGCATAGCCA
>NW_015395088.1:16165-18757 GCF_001527695.2 Protobothrops mucrosquamatus | reverse complement strand
TTTTGCCCATGCAATCATTGGTTCTTTCACTATCTCCTCTACTCTATCAAAGTCTAATAAATAGTTATATATTTTAGATATTAATTTTCCTTCAGGACCTATCAATAATTTGTCTAATTGTTTTAATTCCATGTCAATTCCATAATCTTCCACATCCTTCTTATATCTAGATTGCAATTGTAAGTATGGCCACCAATCAGTAGTTATTCCCTGTTCTTTTAGTATCTGATTATTTTTGAGCTTCCCCTGTTTGTCTAAAATTTCCGAATATCTGGGCATTTTGCTTATATCCAACGTGTTAGGGTGAATCATTGCCTCCATGGTAGATAGCCAGCAGGGAATTTTCCTATAGTGTTTCTTCCTTATATCCTCCCAGGTTCGTAACAAAGCATCTCTTATTTTATGTCTATAGAAATATGAGTGTATCCTATTTCCTTTATCCCGCATGAAGGCATGCCACCCCTTCTGTAAATCGTGCCCTTTCAGTGTTAAGATTCTTCTTTTCTTTAAGTTAACCCAATCTCTTATCCAGACCAGAGTTGCTGCTTTGTAATAGAGTTCCCACGCCGGAAGTCCAAAGCCACCTCTACTTCTATTGTCTTGGAGAGAGAGTAATTTTATCCTCGCCTTCTTTCCTAACCAAACATAATTTATAATAATTTTATTAAGTTCTCTAAAGAATTTCTTATCTAATAATATGGGAATTGTCTGAAATAAGTATAATAATTTGGGTAAGATGTTCATTTTGATAGTCGCAATCCTACCTAAAAGCGATAGTTGTAACTTCCCCCCCTTTTCCAAATCCCTCTTTATTTGTTGGACTAATACTATATAGTTATCCTCCTTTAGGGACGAACATCTCGCAGTCAACCATATTCCTAAATATTTAATTTTTTTGACAATTTGTAAGTCCATTTCCTTTTCTAATTCTTTTTTCTGATTTGTTGTTAAGTTTTTAACTATCATTTTGGTTTTCCTTCTGTTAATTTTAAGTCCAGATATTTCTCCATATTTTTCTATTTCTCGTATTAGAATGGGACCGGATTCCAAAGGTTCTTCAATAATAAATACCATATCGTCCGTCATACTCTGGTTTCTCTTCAGATCGTATAAATCTTTTGCCTTTTACTGACTCCAATTTCAGCCTTCTCTGTACATGGGGGAAAAAAATTAGAAACCTAAGGCTCAGTGCTTAAAAGTACGACATTTTATTAATCTTCCTTGATTTTGCCTTCGCCTTGCAATCTGCTTCAGAGTGCACATGAGGAGCGGAAAGCCCATGAAACCCACAGCCTTAAGTGACTCCTTAGCTATACAGGTAGTCCTCAGCTTACGACCACAATTGAGACCAAAATTTCTGTTGTTAAGTGAGACGTTTGTTGAGTGAGTTCTGCCCCTTTTTACGACCTTTCTTGCCACAGTTGTTAGGTGAATCATTGCAGCTGATAAGTTAGTAACTCAGTTGTTAAATGAATCTGGTTTCCCCATTGACTTTGCTTGTCAGATAGTTGCAAAAGGGGATCACGTACCCCGGGACACAGCAACAGTCATCAATATGAACCAGTTGCCAAGCATCTGAATTTTGATCACAGGATCATGGGGATGCTACAAAGGTCGTAACTGCGAAAAATGGTCATAAGTCACATTTTTCAGTGCCGTTGTAACATTGAACAGTCATTAAACAAACTGTTATAAGTTGAGGACTAGCTGTAGTGGGGTTAAAGTAGTATTTTTCTCTTTCTTTCAACAACATCCAAAGGTAGCCTTGAAGTATGTAAAAGTTGTTAGCCTTCCCTCACTTGGGAGTCAGATGAGGGCTGACTGAGATCTGGAAGAAGCCCTTTTGCTATGAAACCTGCCTTTTCTAGCTACCAATAACAGCTTTAATTATTGTTAAAGCTTTGCAAGGCATTGCCTGTAGATACAGATAATTATATAATCTTATGACTTAGAAACTGTTCCTGAATTTCATATGCTTTACTGTGTCCCTAGTACTAACATCCATTCTTCCCTAATTTGAAATGGTTCAGATTGGTGATAATTAACAAATGGAAACATCAGCAGGGGTTATACAGGTGGCTATAACAAACAAGTCCCAGGTGATGTGACATAATGATCGTATCATTGCATCTCAAACTTTCTGTGACTGAAAAGTCATCACTGTGGATTTAGCTGATGTTTTGGGGCTCTTTTAAAAGCTTGCTGAATGCATGTCCTCAAAGCTATTTTCTGTATGATATCAACTACAGGTAGTCCTTGACTTATGACTGATTAGTAAGTGACCGTTATGGTCTAGGACAGCTTCCCTCAAGTTGGATTCCCTGTACAGCTGTGAACCTGTAGGCATATTGGCCATTGCTGACAACTTTGGGAATTGAAGTTCACGCAGTCTGGAAATTGCCTAGGTTGGGAGTGGCTGGCTTATAATATGTGAATCCAGCCATTTTGACTTGTTCAACAAACTGTGGTTAAACCAATTCATGGCTTAGTGTAATCTGTGAACCTCATGTATAAAATAGTTTCATCAGTTAACAGTTAGTATTACCCTGGATAACCAATTTGGTTGGGAAAAACAAGTGTTCTAATAGTTGT
>NW_015395088.1:10055-13498 GCF_001527695.2 Protobothrops mucrosquamatus | reverse complement strand
GCCATAGCGCTGCTGGGCTGCCTGGGCGATCTGTGGTGGGCCCTGGAGGCGGTGAGTGGTCCTGTGGGCAGGCGGGTGGGGGATGGGGGGCAGAGTGGGGGCGGGGCAGGGGGTGGAGCGGGGGCGGGGCCAGTTTTGGGGCACTCGGTCTCTAAAAGGTTCGCCATCACTGATGTAGTGCATTCTCTTATCTTAAGATTCCAGGGATATCCAACTAATCCTAGAATCACTGATATTATTATTTCAGGAAACATACTCTTAGACTAGTTTCATACAACAATCTATAGTTTGCATTACAGTGCTTTATGAAATAAACTACGAGTGACTTCATGCAACCTGTTTAGCTAGTATTTATAAACTGCACTGTCTGGGTTCATAGAACACACTAAAACTAAACAAGCCACATTATAATTTAGTACAGTAGGTGAACGTCACCTCTGATTTTGTAGAGAACCCAATGCAAACTGTGTTCAAATGAAAGTGATTACTGTACTGTAATACCCTTTCTGTCTCTGTCATTGGCAACCATTTTTTTTTTAAAAAAAACTACGTTTGCTGGAAAACATCATCAGCCTTCTAAACTAATTACCAGCTAGTAGGTCATTAGCTCATTTTTCTTGTTAAGGAATCCTGTTGTACAGGATTATCTTGACCCCCCCTATCATTTTTTCTCTGTTCACCAGATTTCAGCAGTAAAGATTTTTCATCTAAAAACTTGGTCGGTGTTTCTGCCTTTGAAAGAGGATTTTTAAAATCATGTCCTTCGCCTCTTTTCTGCTCAATACAGAAACTTTAATACAGCTTTATTATGAAAGGGATTATTATTATTATTATTTTGTTTCAGATTGAGTGTGAAAGAAAGTTGAAATTCATTTAGAAGGAACTGATAATTTACAGTATCTCCTGATGCTGGGAAACCTGATGAGTAGAAAAATTCATAGTTACCAAACCATGCCTGAATATTTGACCTCTGGGTGTTCCGACTTCATGGACTTACATGCCTTTCAGAATTTAATTAGCCATCGATTTGTATACTTTTTGAATATTCCAGAACAGTTCTTGGCTCAAAGCATCAGAATAAGTTTTAAAGGTTATATTTAAATACATACTTAAATGCAAATGAAAAACATTTTGGACAAGTGAAAAAAATGGGACGGAATGGCTTAACAGAGAATTTACAGGTAGTCCTCAACTTACAACAGTTCATTCAGTGACTGTTCAAAGTTACAACGGCACTGAAAAAAAGTGACTTATGACCATTTTTCACACTTAATGACCATTGCAGCATCCCCATGGTCATGTGATTAAAATTCAGATGCTCGGCAACTGACTTGTATTTATGACAGTTGTAAATGTCCTGGGGTCACGTGATCCCCTTTTGCGGCCTTCTGACAAGCAAACTCAATGGGGAAGCCAGATTCGCTTAACAGCCATGTTACTAACTTAACAGCTGCAGCGGTTCAGTTAACAACTGTGGTGAGAAAGGTTATAAAATGGGGCAAAATTCACTTAATAAATGTCTCGCTTTAGCAACAGAAATTTTGGGCTCAATTGTGGTCATAAGTCGAGGACTACCTCTATATGGAAGTGATACTGACAACAAACACATAGCTCTGTCAGTACCTAGTTTGTCCATTGATCTTGACAGAGTTGTCTCTGCTTCCTATAATAGGAAGTTTAAAATAAAAATAAAAATCTCCCCCGAAAAGATATCTTCCTGATTGTTTTTAAGAAAACTGCATGGATACCCAAAGACCCCTTTTCTTAAGGAACCAAGAACAGAAGCATTTTCAGTAACAAACTGAAAACTTATAGCATAGAAGAGTCCACAACACAAAGTTTCTGGTTTATTATCCAGTTTTCTTATTCTTAAGAAGTTCCTCATGTTCAACTGAAAACTCGTATTTTAAGTTTACTGAAGCTAATCGTGCCCTCTGAGGCGGCTGAGAAAAGCGTTTTGAACATCTGCATATGACAATTGTAGTATCTGAAGACTTAAGCCACAAGAGTTGTCTTTTCTAGTTAAATTCGGTGCATCTCTATACAGTTACGCGGCCCTGTTGTGAGTGCAGGCCACCAACTTTTTCTGGAAGAGAATGAATGATACCGTCTTTTATTTGTCTTCCTGCACCTCTGTCTGTATTTTCTTGCTCCATATTTCAAATGGTATTTTCCAGCTTCTAGTAGCTTAAACTATATTTTAATTTCATCTGATGCATTTTAGTTTCTTCTAGAAAAACTGCATTGTGTGCAGTGGTAGGAATTTCCCTTCACCCAAGTCAATAGCTGCCATCCTGCAGCACCATTAAAAAAAGAAGTTTAAACCTTTAAATGCAAACTGTTTTTCAAAAGCATATATGTCGCAAAATGACACTCGCAGACACTCGCAGATTGGACTAGGATTGTTCTCTTGAAACAAAACTTTGGGAAGGCAGAGCAGCTGGGGGATTTTTAGTGGAAGGCTATAGTGCAGTGATGGCGAACCTTTTAGAGACCAAGTGCCCCAAAACCCCACCCCCACCCCCATCCCAGCTCCGCCCTGCCTGCTGGGCCACCCACCACCACGGCCCACCACAAATCACCCAGATGGCCCAGCAGCACCATGGCGGCCACGCCCTCCGCCCATGCCCTGCAGCAGCATCTGTGCGTGATGGGACGCGAGGGCGGAGTCTTGTCCCTGCTGCCCGGCTACCATGTTCTTGGCAGCTCTGCTTCGCATGGGCCGTGCCGGGGGCGATTCTCCTCTGGGGCGGGGCTGCTGGTGAGGAGGGGGCTATGGGAGGAGGTGGGGCTGGGGCGACGATGCGTGTGCCCAGAGAGAGGGCTCCGAGTGCCGCCTCTGGCACACGTGCCATAGGTTCGCCACCACTGCTAGTGCAAACCTACTAGTGAAG
This sequence comes from Protobothrops mucrosquamatus, assembly GCF_001527695.2. Classification (NCBI taxonomy): domain Eukaryota; kingdom Metazoa; phylum Chordata; class Lepidosauria; order Squamata; family Viperidae; genus Protobothrops; species Protobothrops mucrosquamatus. The sequence goes on along the minus strand of NW_015395088.1, from coordinate 10,604 downwards.
CAGCCCAGTCTGAAAGAATTTTTTAAGCTGGTTTAATGTTTAGAGTCCAGCTAGCATTAGCACAGAATAGGAAAAGCTTAGGGGTCCAGGGTGGAAGTGCCCAATAGTTGGTTCTTTCAATCTACCCCCATAGTGCATGAATTTATAGTGTTTTGGTCAATGCAGAATTGCCAGCAGTCCCACCTAACATGGCTAGTAGTGAAAAACGCTGGGAAATGCCTTATTGGTTTGTGGGGGGGGGGAGCTTGTGCTTTAAAATTCAAACAATACATAGTCATCTGTATCTGATCATGAAGGAAAACCACTCAGATTTAGCACACATTCGATTTCCCAGGAAAAATTACTGCAGGTCATATTTTAAAGATGCATTTTCTAGCTATCAGTCTGCTTTGGGAATCGCTGTTACATTAATTCATTCTGGTTTTTCCCACCTATGACGCTGTACAAGATTTGCCTCCACTGATATATTTTACACATTTACAGTTGTCGACTTTGCTCTTTTCAGAAGCAGATTCTGCATGGACTGTGACAAATGCATCTTTGACTCGG
>NW_015395088.1:0-2795 GCF_001527695.2 Protobothrops mucrosquamatus | reverse complement strand
AGAGCCTTCTCTGTTGGAGCTCCCACCCTCTGGAACGAGCTGCCCCCAGAGATCCGGGTGATTCCGGATCTCCCCTCCTTCCGCCGCGCCCTCAAGACATGGCTGTTTCAGCTGGCAGGACTGGCCTAGGGATATTTTAAATTGGATTTTAATCAACTTTTAAAATAAGAAAAAGGCCTATTTAAATATATCTTTTAATCTATTTTAAATTTTGTATATTTGTACCAATTGTTCTGTTTTTTAACTGGCTGTAAGCCGCCCTGAATCCACTAGGAGAAGGGCGGGATATAAATACAATAAACTTCAACTTCAACTTCAACTACTCCAAGAAGCAATCTTTCTCATTTTCAGGAAGTTTTTCCTTAGTTTCAAGCTAGATCTCTCGCTGACTAGCTTTCACCCATTGCTTCTTGTCCTGTCCTCAAGTATTTTGGAAAATAAATAGATTTCCTCTTCCCTGTGACAGTCCTTCAAATATTTGAAGATGGCTATCACATCACCACCTAACCATGATTAAGTGTTGTGTTTTTTTTTCTCAAGGTTAGATTTCGATCTTGCCAAATATAAAAGAAGTGTCAACGTAGGTAGCTAAAAAGTTCTCGGTTTAGTTAGGACATCTGTAAGCAAAACGTATCTATCTTTCTTATCTAAGATTGATAAGGAGATTTGTCAGGCAAAGTAGTTTCATTTTGGGTATGTGTGCTGGTGTGGATTGGAGATGCTGTTCATGCATCAAAGAAGAAGCGCACCGAAGAGCAAAGAGGCTGAAGGAAAGAAGGTAGTGGAGTTGGAGAGGAGATCACCTGAGGAAGGAGGAATGCACAATAGATAATCCCAACAGGAATAACTAAAGTCGGGGGGGGGGGGGAGCTGTGAAAGTAGGAGAAATGGGAGGATATCCCAGGAGAAATGGGGCAGAGATGAGCAATCAGGGTGCTGGCTTTACAAAATGTTTCAAAAAACATTATAAAAGACCTGGATCAAGAAATTGAAAGGAAAGCAAAATCCAGTGATTGAGGTTAGCAAATGAATGGATAATGCCCAGAGGATGATTGGCTGCCCTCTCCTCCCCCCTCTGGACAAACTGTACAGTTCCCACTGTCTTAGGAAAGCTCAAAACGTTCTCAAAGACTCATCTCATCCTGGACATTCTTTTTTTTAACTATTACCATCTGGCAGACGGTACAGGATAATAAAAACAAAGACAAATAGGCTGAAAAATAGTTTTTAATCCCAGAGCTGTAACCATATTAAACACTATTGTATAGTGCAATGTTGAAGTGCAATTATTAGGGGCAGCGCAATGGTGAATAGAATGTGAAGGATGCATGTATACAGTGTATGATTTCACTTGTGGTTTTTACTTGTGTGTAGTGTGCAGTGTGGGCAGCACTTAATTTCGTTGTGAGATACACAATGACAATAAAGATTATTCTATTCTATTCTATTCTATTCTATTCTATTCTATTCTATTCTATTCTGGAGTTTCTGAAAGGACTTCAAAAGAGCTCTGTAAATAAATGACCATTAGATTGTTGACATATTTTTGTAGTCAAGACTTGCGTACTCAAAGGAGAGGTAAGATACTTTCCTTTTGAAAAGCACAAATTATTTATTTAATTTGCAACAAATATCACTTTATTAGTGGGCAGAACAACATTGTGAACATGTGTGGAGGGAGGGGTTGGATTTTTGTCCTTTTCTTACCTTCTAATATATTTGTATGGGCGAGAGAGGTAAGCAAATTTGAGACGAAAGAGGTCGTCACATTTGAAATATTGAGAACATCCCATTTTACTCATACAACTACCAAAATAGGCATGGCCTTTTACAAACAGCTATTTACTAGAAAACAAACCCATATCCACAAATGCTCGGTATCATCTCATTGAGATGTTTGCCCTCCCCTCCCCAAAAAAATGTTTAAAAAAATGTTGGATGAAGCAGTAAGGTTGATGAACAGCAATAGAAATTATTTGGAACCAGTGGATACTGCTGGATTATCTGAAAGACATCTGATGGGGTGACATGAATGCTCTCTTTAAAAATATGAAGTCCTGTACCATATAGAATAGAAATGTGTACTTTAATTTCATGTCCCCAGTACAGATATGTTCACATTTGGAATCTATTTGGAGAGGTTTTGGTCTGTTTTGGTTCACTGCTATAGCAGCAGGAGTTATTTTTTGCAATGGGACCAAGGGTGCTCTTGATCAGGGCTCTTCAAACTTAGCAACTTTACGACTTGTGGACTTCAACTCCCAGAATTCCTCATGCTGGCTGGAGAATTCTGGGAGTTGAAGTCCATAAGTCTTAAGGTTGTCAAGTTTGGAGACTCCTTCTCTTGATAAATAGTAACAGTTGTATTGGTAGCCTACATGTAAATTGTATGACCCATCATCCTCATCATTGCTGGTTGTTTTGATTTTCCATGAAAATAGTAGCTTTGTTGTTTAATAATACTTTGTTCTCTGCTAATAATATTAAAGACAACTTTAGACAGCTTTCTTTAGGAAAGATTTCAAGAGATTAAGGAAAGGATAGTGTTTTTTGATATATAACCTGCTTGTTTTGCTTCTTCTACACACCTTGTTTCTAATTGTTGGCGTGGGAGTACATGGGTATATAACATGTATCTTTACATTTTTGCCTTTTTATTGTCCCTTTGTCCTATGCATTACTCTTAAACAAAGCAAGATTAGGAACAGAGAGTGAGAAAGAGAGGCAGATTGCATGTAGGTGGGTGGCTTCACACATTACACAAAGCCATCGTTTATCTTGACCATGGTTTATTG
>NW_015395087.1:22081-23689 GCF_001527695.2 Protobothrops mucrosquamatus | reverse complement strand
CTCTCTCTCTCTCTCTCTCTCTCTCTCTCTCTCTCTCTCTCTCTCTCTCTCTCTCTCTCTCTCTCTCTCTCTCTCTCTCTCTCTCTCTCTCTCTCTCTCTCTCTCTCTCTCTCTCTCTCTCTCTCTCTCTCTCTCTCTCTCTCCTTTCCAATACTGAAAACAGCACTGTGTGTAATTACCATAAATAATCCCAAACTTTGCCTGTGGTCACTCCATCCTTTTGTGCGTATAATATTGATATAACTTGATACTCACTTTTAAGTCTTAAAACTGTCTGAGGGACTACGAATCACATTTGAACCTGCCTAGCTTTTGAGATCTGTAAAAAGGACCATTTTGCAGAGATTCCTACTGTCAGAGGTCCATCTATTTATTTGACATTTGTAAGACGACTTGTTCTTGTATTGGCCTCAGGCTATGAAATGAACCCTCTTAGGAATTTCGCGTGCCGATCTCTTGATGTGTGTGTTTTTTTAAATCTATAAAGACACAGTTCTTTCCTCAGCCCTTGCTCATTTTAATATAAATTTTAATATTTTAAAATCTCTGAGTTCTGTATGTTTTTTTTTAAAAAAAATACTTGGGTATTTAAGTAGACTGGAGCAGAAAGGCATGGTATCAATAAAATAAAATAAAATAAAATAGATATATTCCTACTGATCCAGTCTGTGCCTTTCACAAAAAGATCTTTGAGCCTGGGGAATTGAATGAATACCTAACTATTCTTCAAAAGCTACAAAGGCAGACAGGACTTTTTCCAGGCTCAGCCGAACTGATGACTCAAAGAATTAGATGGCCTTCTAAGGTATCTTCAAGAAGATTGTAAATTTTAGCCTTGGAAAAACCTTAAAAAGAAGAGAGATCACATCTACTTATTCTATAGCTCTACAGAGTCTTTTGATCTTTGCTTCTGCAGTCCAATATTTCCAGTATTAGAAGCCAAGTGAGATTCTCCTTCCCCTTTGCCTGCTATTAACATTCAGACTGCACTCTTCTGCCACTAGAAGGTTTATTTCCATGCAATAATTAACTCACCAACAGAGTTAAGGGACTCACGTGGGGTTGTTTTTTTTCTTCTTCTTCTTCTAAGTATTCATAAAGCAAACCGCCAGGGAAGCCGGGAAAAGTTATTCCAATTGGGCTTGCTTTTAAGAGCTGGAATGACAATTCCAGCTGCCTGGCACCAATCCCTTATTCTCTGCACTTCCTCTCTGCCAGAATGGAAGATTGGCTTTCTGCTGGGGAAGAAACGATCATAAAAGGAAAACTCCAAACATCTGAAATCTGTTTACCAATTATAGTGAAAGATGTATTAAATACGCTGGAATTCTTTAGGCCATTTGAACTGAAAACCGTCGGGCTGCAGGAAGCAAGAGGGCCAGCAAAAAAGCTGCTGGAAAGAACATTAAGCCAATATCAAGCAGCTCCTGGTTCCTGGCACCAATTTGCTGCAAGTCTTGGGGTAGAGACAGATGACAGTAAAACCCAGCCATGACCATTCGTCATATGGAATGCATATTCCAGCTGGCTAAGCCGTGAAATTATTGCCTGGTTTGGTGCTGTAATGATTGAAACAGTGTGAGAGAAGACAACCTCTCTGCAGATGTC
>NW_015395087.1:17088-19886 GCF_001527695.2 Protobothrops mucrosquamatus | reverse complement strand
AAAATAATTGGTTAAATTTAAATTTTATTACCTAGCAATCTTGGTGGTTTGTTATTCATAAGATGTTATGTGCAGATTCTTATCCAAAAAGTAAGAAATAGTCTTGGTCCTCATCTAGTTGATGACAGTCTAGAACAAACAATCGAGAGAGACTTTTTGAAGCCATGCATTTTGCTTTATGGAAGGAAATCACCTAGGTGAAAGGCAACTGGAAAACCATTTTTGAGCACACACCCAATTTTAAAATATAGACGTTTGAAAGACCTGAATTTGATTTTGGAGCTGCATTCCAGAAAGCAATAGGTGGGATCAGGATTAAAGTTAACTTTGATTTCCTTTCATGCACTTGTTATTAAGTAGAGTTGATATAATTGCTCTGTAATCCTAAATTTTCATCTTTTTTCACATTAATAATAGTGGTAACCAATAGTTACAGTTTTATGAGAATCTTTGGAAGGTGCAGCACTTACACCTCTCTGCTCAAGGGTCCTTAAAATGGTCCATTCCCAGTCAAAAGCTGAACTTCAGACTATGCAGGAGACACATCACTTGGACATATAGTAATCATTCATTCTGTGAGGACATGCTGTATTTCTGTTTCCATTATACCTATACAGATACTGTATAAAGCATTTCATTTACACCTATACATCAGTAAATGTATAGCTTATGATAGCCGGATTCTCTGTTTCAGTGACATACAAATGGCAGCGCTAGCTGGGTAAAGGTGAAAGGAGCAAAACATATCAGAATGATTTTTTTTGTAAGGTTTTGGAAATTGGTTATGATAATTAGAGCCAGATAGTTGGATGCCTCTGGGATTGCTTTCTTAGAGCTCTTTTGAGAGTTGAAGTTCTCCAACTGCCATGCAGTGAGCAAAAGTTAGACTGCCTGATATTTATTTATTTGTTTGTTTGTTTGTTTTTCATGTTTCTAGACTGCCCATCTCCCTCAAGAATTATAGCTTGAAGGCATCTTAAAGTGGTCCATAATTGGTTCATATTTTGGACAATGTCAATGTGTACTTGAATATATACTGTACGCAGCTATACCTGTAAAATATTTCTTGAGAAAAATCTATGGATAGTCTGGCAAATTTAGCATGTATCTTTTTCAAGAGGGTGTCATGCCTCAAGTAGTAAGCTCAGAGATAGTGGCAGATTGGGGTGCAGAGGATGCTAAAGAGACCTCTGCGTGCTTCAGGATGGAGGTCTCCCAAATTAGCAGGAGTGCCAGGCAACCTAGCAACTTATGAATGAGCAGCAAGCCTCACCTGAAGTTGGCCAACTGCCAAAAGGAGATGTAACCAGTTCGTAGTTCTCCTCAGTCCCATCCAAAGGTGCCTGATATTCCCATCTCATTCCCCTTTGCCATTCTCTTCTATTAATTCCAAAAGCATGACCCCCTATTGTTACAGTCAAAAGTCATCATGCAACAATTTTGTCCATCCATCACTAATACATTACCTGTGGTAAGAAGACTGGTGGAAGAAGTGATGGGACCATATGGGAAGATCACACATGCAAGAAGAGACTGTTCAGGAACCCTTTAAACCAGCGGTTCTCAACCTATGGGTCATGACCCCATTTGGGGTCGATCGACCATTTCATGGGGGTCGCCAAGCAAGGCTGTCCGCCATTTTTTCCCCCTTTTCCGGCGGGTGCCTTACCTCCCTTGGGCTGGGCCAGCTGGTGGTCGGCCTGCTCCGTCTCTGCCGCTTGCCAGCTACGCCTCGGCCGGCCCAGGGGGCAGAACCACGCATGCGCGGCGCTCCCGGGCAGGGAAAGTCCTTGACTTATGACCGGTTGGGTAGTCCTCGACTTACGGCCGGTTTAGTCCTCGACTTACGACCGGTTTAGTCCTCGACTTACAACCGGTTTAGTCCTCGACTTACGACCGGTTGGGGGTCGCGACATTAAAAAGTTTGAGAACCACTGCTCTAAACTTTATTGAAGAAGCCAGAAAACTGCAGAATATCCTCCCTTAAATAATTTAGGGCAGCTCGAGAAGGGTAAGTAAGCTCTCATTGTATTTACAATTCCCAGGAATGCCGACATTTCCACTGTCAGCCCTAACATCTGGGAAGCCGTAATGGGGTGAGGGGAGAAATGGGGGAATGGGGAGAGAGGCACAAATTGCCTATTCAGGTGTACAGCAAATCTTACATTCAGTTATAACAGTTCAAATTTATCTTGAATGAAAAATATAATCTGCTTTCATCCATATGGCTGAATTTATTATTTTTTTTTTACCCATGACTAAATAACAAAGCATTGGAACACACTTTGGATGTACTGTAAGCTATTAAATTCTTGGTGTTTTCTTTTTGAAGTCTATGGGAGGCACATTTTTTCCTTCTTTATCTCCCTCTTCATTTTAAGCACATTTCCCAAGAGCCTACCAGCACACGAGTAAACACTCTTTTCAAATGTCAAATGCCCTTCTCTTCCAGTATTTAACAATTTATGTATCAGTCAGTTGGATTTAATGTTCTGCCATTTGGCATTTAGAAACCCAAGAAACAGCTCCTGGGATCAGGGACCACCTGACAGTCATTCAGAGAAGCTCTGTCATTTTATCAACTCTCTCCATGAAAAACATGGCAAAACACAGTTTTAAAGAGCAACAGAAACTGAAATTGCCAAGTGGGGAAAGATGAACTGTCCAAAGCTCAAAAGGAAATACCAAATCCTTCTGCAACATTGGAGACCTTACTGATTGAACTCATGCAGCTAATGTGCAACACAGACATGCCCAACCTGGTGCTTGCTAAATTTCCTATTAGTCCTGGGCAGGAG
>NW_015395087.1:12798-14287 GCF_001527695.2 Protobothrops mucrosquamatus | reverse complement strand
ATCTGGCATTTGCTAAACTTCTCTTCTTCCTAAGGCTTTCAATATTTTAACATTATGAGTCACAATTTTGGAAATAAATAATTTGATTATAGATCATCTGATGTAGCAGACTCTTATAATAGAAAGGTTTCTGAATCCTAGTGAAGATGCAGTACTAAAAAGAACAGCCTAATATTTTAAAATAGACATCAACAATAAATAATAGAGCAACCCGTGATATATAAATACGGTTAATCCTGCTGAAACAAGACAAACCATATTTGGTTCCAACTGAAATGTTTGAGAATGCAAATCCAACAGCTATCACTTGGAGAGAAAGCAGCACTCTGGTGTAGGCTTTTAATGAATTCTAAAAAGTCTGTAAGTTCCTTTAATTTGTTTAAAAACTAGCTATTGAGGTTCTTGTTGAACCAATGTTCTATATTCCATGTTAATGTGGGCTCAGGTTGAGGACTTACTGCAGTTTCCAGAATTGTCTCCAATGGCATAAAATGAATTGATTAAAACAATGGAACCAACTAATACTCTACAAAAGCCTGACCTCATAAAGTACGTATTTGCCTCTCTTTACTTCTACCCATCACTCTGTTCACATATCCCAAAGAGAATGATGGTTGTGAAGAATGATGCAGCTGCAAGCGATATCTTAAAGAAATCCATGGAATTCTGAAATTCTAAAATCTCTAATACTCCATGTCCTTTAGACACGTGTTGATCAGTTTTCCTAGTATAATTTCAATAATTACATGCCAGAGTTTCATAACAACCAAAGGAGATGTTATCTGCAACCAGACTTTTGGGAACTGGAATAATCAGAACAGCTAGCTTGGATTAATTTGGAGTGGTCCCTAGAGACGATGCTTCAGAGATTGTCTTCAGAAGGATTATGACTGAACTTTTTCTCCTTCTTTGATCAGAAAAACAGCGTATCTGGGCATATGAAGACAGAAGATTGTTTAATCTGTGCTGAAGTGCAGGGATGTGATTATCTCTGTTCATGGACAAGAATGTGTTTTTGCCATCTCAAAATATGAAAACAGCGGAAAAAAGATAAAGACAATCTCACAATTGGAAAATGATAGTATTTTGATATTGCTAGTGAATTAAAAAAACATTTTAAAGGAAAAAAAAATCAGTGCAGATTTTTGCCAAGCATATCTCATGCTGGTTAGCACCCATTTTCTCAAGGTATCCCAACTACCAAAAAAAAATAAAAAAAAATCCTAGATGTAACCAGTTGACATGTTAATGGCTAAAATCCTTCCTGTATGGTTAAAACATTCCTAGAACTCACCTTATCAATTGTGTCTCTGCTGCTTTTGTTTTGTTTTTACTTCTCATAATTGCAAATATAAAGGGCTGAAACTTGGGAAACAGATATACATATGCAGCATTTACTGGTCCTCTAACTGTCAGAAGAGTGGCTAGAATACAGTCAACAAAGCAAAGCACCAACTGGCTACTGATTTTTGTTTCATCTGGTATATAT
>NW_015395087.1:9179-12530 GCF_001527695.2 Protobothrops mucrosquamatus | reverse complement strand
ATTCAATGTCTACTTTCAAGCTAGGAGAGGATGGAAATAAAGTTCCCTAAGAAAGGGAACCCACATCACTTCTTTGGTTGTCAGCTGTGAGAGGAAGGAAATCCTAATATAATATTTTTTTGTCTTTGGAAAACAATGTAAACATTTATGAAAAAATGGAATAATTGCCAGAAATCAGCAAGGATTTGTCAAGAACAAATCTTGCCAGACTATCTGTAGTCATTTTTTTTATTTGATAAGTTTCTCAGTAGATTGATGGGGATGTTATGGATATTATATATCTTGATATCAGCAAAACTTCTAATAATATCTTGTGACTTTTTGATTAGCAGGCTAAATAAGTGTGGGTTGGGAAGTACAACTATTAAGTGGATACATATTGTAGCTGACCTGAAAACTATATTCAAAGCAAGTGAATCAGTAGTCTTCGTAAAACTGGAGGGAGGTTCTGAAGGAGGGGGGGGGGCAGAAGCTTCCATTCTGGGTGTTCTACTTTTCAATATTTTTATTAGAAGAAGATAAGGTGGAGAAAGCACTTACTATATTTTCAAATAATACAGAATTGATTGGGATCATTAACACCCTAGAAGGCAGAAATAAAATTCAAACTGATCCTGAAAGATTAGAGTAGTGGGCTAAATATAATATAATGAAATTTAACAGACACAAATACAATGTTTTTCACTCAAGAAACAAAACAAAAAAAAACAAATGTAGTTACAGAGTCACTGTATTTTGTAGCTTGCTTGGCAACAGGACTTACGAAAAAGATCTTGTGTACTAATAAATTACAAATTGAATATGAGTCAGTTGTCTGAGATGGTTGCAAATAAGATAAATGCAGTGTTAGGCTATATCAACAAAAGTATGATTTCCTAATCACGGGAAATAAATGCTCTTCTTCATTGTGCACGGATCAGAGGCCCAATTTGTGTCCAGTTTGAGGCACCATACTTTAAGCGAAATTCAGCCAAATAAAACATGTTCAGAGAAGGGTGACAAGGATGAACAGGGGACTAGAAACTAGTCCTACAAAAAGAGACAGGAGGAGATAGTATTATTTAGCCTGGGAAAAAAAGAGGGGGAGGAGAGAACAATGCCACTGAACAAATACCAAAAAGGGTAGCCTGTTTTATGTCATATAGCAGTGGTGGCGAACCTATGGCACGCGTGCCAGAGGCGGCACTCAGAGCCCTCTCTCTGGGCACACATGCCATGCCCCGGAGATGGCAACCATCCCTCTTTAACCAGCTGCCTGCTAACTCGCTGAGGTCCCATAGTTCCAGATGCATCCCAGCACCCATGCGCTCTCTGGCCTCTATGTCCAGGGGCCAATGGTGTCAGGCAGCAGCCGCCCCGGCCCATCTCACCTTGCCCTGTGACAATGGCACCCCCGCCTTGCCTTGCCTCACCTCGCCTCACCCCACAGGACAAGCCTCCTGCCCACTGCCCCACCTGCCAGAGACCCCCTGGATCTCCCCCAACCCTGCCCCGCCCCCACAGTTGTCTCTCCCCATGAGCAACATCAAGGTGGCCACGCCCATCTTGGCCACACCCACCCAATCTGCCATGACCACCACAGCCATACCCACCCAGTGGGCCACGGCCACCTGGCACCCGGCGATAAATAAGTGGGTTTTGGGTTGCAGTTTGGGCACTCGGTCTCTAAAAGGTTCGCCATCACTGTCATATAGAATATTTGTGACCAGTTGTTGTTGCTTCTGTTAAATAATCCCAGTGCATAAGTGATAGAAGAATCCATTGGAAATCAGATTCCAGCTGATGTTAAGAAAAAATTGACAGCAGAAGCAATTACCGAAAGAGATGATGGGCTTTTCTTTGATGGATGCATTCAAGTAGAGACTAGACAACCATCATTCAGAGATGTGTTAATTGGCTTTACAGAGCAAGGATTTAGATTTAATGATAAACTAGCCCCTTCCAAATCTATGATTGCATGAAATATATTTTAATGGGGAGACAGGGAACTGAGACATCGTTGTATTGCCATATAAAGCAGGGGTGAAAACCTGTAGCTGGTGAGCCATATGTGAATCCCTGTTCTGGGATTCTTTCTCCCAAAAGTTACCTCAGAAGAATTACATGAGGGGATGGGGTTAAAAAAGAAGTCTGAAAATGGGTATCTCAAGCCTATAAGGCTTTCTGTTTTCTTTTCCTGAATCCAGAACTCTCTGCTTGCAAAATTAGGCCAAAATGTTGGGCTTCCACCACGTCTCCTGCAGCTCCCAAAGGCCAAACCATATTCCCATAAATAAAAGAAAAAGTCAGTCAAATTAAACAAATACTTCTTTTAAGTGTTACAGTTTGGTTAGTAGAGACAGGAGTCTAGAAAAATAATAAAATGGCAATAAAACAAGGACATCCAGCTATGGCTACAGAATCCTATTTTTCTAACTTACCGGGGGAACAAAATGCTTAAATCCCTACTTGAAAACCTGTTTAATATTTTGGAGCGCTTTCAATGTAAGGCATTGTTTTTCTTTACTGAAAGTTTTGTCTTTCGCAAGCTTTTAGAACTGAGGGTCTTTTTCACTGTCATTCTGAAATGAGAACATTGAAGTGCTGGCATTTCTGTCACTGTAAAAACTTGCATTTTCCTGGTCTGTAATAACTGTCTGATATTCCTTAGGGGAGTAGGTAATAGTACTAATAAAACTGGCATCTGTCTCAAAAACAATTGGCTTGCAGCCATAGTATTAAAGCATAATACTGAAGTCAAAGAATAAATGAGGCATGAAAAGTTAATTGCATTTCCTCCCCAATATACTTTTGGTACTACCCTTAAAAAGTGCCTTACTTTCAATTAGAAAGTGTATGGAGCCAAGTAGATAAGGTAAGTTCTCTCTGGGGCCAAGAGTTTAATTTTCTTGTGTAGTTTTCTTGGCAACCTGGAAATTGTTTCCATTCCCTTCTTTTAGGATGTTTTCTAAAGATCCTACAATGCTTTGTGATTTAAAAAAAAATGACCCACTACAATTAATCTAACACTTCTCCCAAGATGTTAGCCCTTCGAGGTAGTTCAGAAGCACAACAATGAATGCTAGCTTTATCTTTATTGTAGATCTGAAAGTATTACTCCTCTCTTTTCCTTTTACTCTCTGGAAAACTAGAGAGGGCCCCTTTTGAAGTACTTTTTTTTTTTTTTTCAATATAAAATTTTATTGTTTTTATCATAAAAGAAAAAAATACATCACAGATATTACACAATGTTTTATCCCATCCCCCCACCCCCCGGACTTCCCAAACCAAACCTAGGCTAATATTCAAATACAAGTAAACAAATATTAATATCTCTAACTCCAAACTCTAAACTTAAACAATCCATCTCCT
>NW_015395087.1:2547-7723 GCF_001527695.2 Protobothrops mucrosquamatus | reverse complement strand
TTCTCACCTACATCGTCCATATAGGACGACTCGGGAACTCAACTCCTACCCCGGGCAGCTCACCTATCCCCTTATGCCCAGGGGAAAGGTATCAAGCCGTTTGACAGCTGATGCTGGCTGTCAAACCGGCTTTTACGCAAAACAGGCGGGAGGCAGCAAACAGCTGCGACCAACGAAATCGCCTGCCACCGGAAGTCTCCCTTTTGAAGTACTTTTCAACCCACTTCTGCTTCTGTGGATTGAGATATCTCTTACATGATGGTTGTTTCATCTGGTGCATTTCCTCCTGTCCCCAAGATCAGTCCTGTAATGTATTGAGGTGAATTACTTGGAATTGTTGAAAAAACGGTCATAAGACTCTGTCAGTTAAGAGCCAGACTTGCTATCTACATGCTAATTATCTTGTGTTAAAGTGGGAACTAATACTTGAATCCTATTGACTGCCACCTAGTTGCTGAGTGTATAAGTAGAGGTGGAGCTGCAGCTATCCAGGCTTCTGTTTAAACCTTTGATAAAGAGTTGTTTGTTCACCTACTGCCTGTCGATGCCTCACAGAACACCAAACATAACAAGTCCCACATACCATTATACTAATATCAGGGGTAGGCAACCTTGTCCTTTTATGACTCATGGACTTCAACTCCCAGAATTCCTGTCAGCATAGCTGACTCAGGCATTCTGGGAGTTGAAGTCCATGAGTCATAAAAGAGCCGAAGTTGCCTACTAGCTTATTGGGGGGGGGGGGAGGAGGATAAAAGAAAGGGACTGATTTAATGGTTCTCAAGGTTTAGAATAATTAACTTATTCTGTGTCCATAGGATCCCCTCAAAGACATAATGGGTTTTCTCTGCATGCCACTTTTTCCTTCCCTGAGTTCCTCTTTCATGAAAGATGGGTCATGGGATAATAGTGCTTTTAGCCTATGACCCTTAACTTATGAGAACAGAGCTATGGGAAAGGAGAATTAAGTACTATTAATATCTTCAAGAAGGCTTCCTTGACAGAAAAATCTTCAATTATTCCAAATCAAAAGACAAGTAATTTAATTTAGCTTCAGGAAAAATAGAACGTTTCAAGCTAAATGTACTTATAAAGCGAAATGATAGCTTAATAATTACAAAGAAAAGTCTAAAAGCACTTTTTTAAAAGGATAGTTTATAAGTACAACAAGGAAGAAGTACCGTCTTATTCATTTTTACTATATCTTGAGAACATAGATAGCAAAGGCCAGGGAAAATAATCATTTCTTGTAGCTATCATAAATAAGCTTCATCTATGGCAGAGCCTGGTTTCTCTTGCTTAGGCTCAAAATTCAGGCAGGATTATGCCTGGCTAGTATTTGGATGGGAGAATCCCAGTGCTGTGGAATAAACTAGAATATTTTTTTTAAAAAAAAATAGGTCATTTATATAGGTCATTTGTAAGATTCCATTGAAGTTTTAGCTCCTGAATTTTTTTTAACTTTATTGCCGTCTTGGTTGAAGTAGTAATTTGTTCTACTTCAAAAAATAGTCTATTGAAAAATATCTTCTTTTTGAACAATTGTACCTGGTCCATGTCTGGTGGAAAAATAATAACACTTAAGAATTTTCAAGGGCTAACCTACTTTAAGTTATCCATCTAATATTAGTCCTTGGATTGTAGAGTAAGCAAGCATATAGGTAAATTGGGCAAATCTCTTATGACTTATTAATTCAAGTTGAATATGTGATCTGATTCAATTCAGACTCCCACAAGCTCAGGAAAAAATATTGTGCATGTTCAGAATTTTATTTGGAAGCATCTAATTTGATTTTATTATTCAAATTAACTTGTTGATTCAATTTGGAAATTCAATTAAATTTAACCAAATCATTGTAAACTGAATATTTACACTCATGATAAATAATGTGATCTTCTCATTGTTCCCCATTAAAATGAGTTGTATTGTACTTTTAACTAAATGAAAGCATAACTATTTCTCTATTTGTATGTGTAGTTTAAAATTGTCATAGCCCAAAACAAAATCTTCTCTCTCTTTTTTGTATTTTCTCTTTCTGACATCCTACTCATGCGAAAGATAGGTTAACTGAACCTTTTTATTTAAGGATGGGATTTCTGAAGTGATAAATTAAAGTAGGAGTCATATTTGAATAACATTTGTATAGTGCTAGTTCTGATTCAGTGCACATTATGTTATGATGATCTGCTTGACTGAACTTGTATGTTTAAGAATTATGATTTATGATTTCATGATAAATGTAAACCTTGACTATTGCAGTATTCAATAATCCATAGTAAAGCAAAATATTGTTTAGAATGATGTTTGAACCCAATCTTCATTTCAGGTAAAGCACTTCCTCTGAGATTAGCACTCCCCATCAGAAAGGCGGTCCAGATTAATTACAGAAAGTATGAATTGCATTTGAATACAGTAATTTAGGTTTGAAATTGAACAAAATGATCTGAGGGTTTTCTCTGATACAATTAATTACAATTAATCAGAAATCATCGAATGACGCAAAAGGACAAATGTACAGAATTACTGCAACCCATTAAGCATTTATTTATTTGGTTCTTTGACAAGGATCCACTTTTAAAAGTGCTTTTGTAGCATTGTATTAAGAATAATTATAGAAAATGGAATATTGTACAAATGTTTACATGCAAACCAATGAAACTGATTGGTACATTGTGAAGAACTTTATGGCAGGGAATGTGCACCAAATAAACATGGCCAATGAATCAGCATTTTATGTCGTGCCATGGAACAGAAAACTTTGCAGAATAGTACAGTAGTTGCTTCTATGGGATAAGAACTTTACCGTCAGTAGTTCCATCAGCTGCCTTTGTCCAGAGTTTTGTCTCCTCCCTCTAGATCAGGGGTAGGCAACCTTGGCTCTTTTATGACTCATGGACTTCAACTCCCAGAATTCCCGAGTCAGCATGGCTGGTTCAGGAATTCTGGGAGTTGAAGTCCACGAGTCATAAAAGAGCCAAGGTTACCTACTCCTGCTCTAGACCAGTGTTGGCAACTTGGCAATTTTAAGGTGTGTGGACTTTAACTCCCAGAATTCCCCAGCCAGCATACTTAAAGCTGCCAATTGAAAAACACTGCTGTGGACCAAGAGATCACAATTTACACACTATAGGTAGGCCCTACAGTTCTAGACCTTCCTCCTATCTCAACACTGAAGTATGATTGCAAATGCAGAACTGTGGTGGTGTGACCTTTTTTAAAAATTACACAAAATGAGATATATCAATCTTTCACAGTGTGTAATATGCTTCGTTCCTTACCTCCCCCGTAAAAGTGACTGAAAGTTTGAATTCTATCTCCTCCAGTACCATCACTATCCTCAGAAGCTATTTAAAAAAGTAGGCATAAACACACTCACATAGACAGAAACCAGGGTAAAAAGGTCTCTCTCTGTTCTAAAATATCAGAGACTCTATTAGCAATGCATAAATCTGTGTTTGGCTGAGTCCACACGTCATGCTAAATTTCAAGCCATATTTTTTCCATTACAGTTTTTATTATTATTCCTAATAATTGTAGCATTGCAATAGCACTTTTATCCTGTTTCTCACTGCAAAGAATCTTTAAAAATTATTACAAAGCCATTCCACAGTATATTGACAAAAGGCATACTAATACTGAACAATAACACTGTGAACCAAAATGTGAGCAAGTTCAGGATTCTAAACTGAACTTTAAAGAAGAAAAACTTTGCTGAATTGTCAATAAAAGTATTATTCTGATTACCTGTTAGTCAATGGAGGAGGAAAAAAATTCCCTTTGATTCATAGGAGCTAACTGGACTTGGATGTTCGTTTGGACCACTTTCTTTAAAAATGGAAAGATTTCATATAAAAGAAACAAAAGATATTATCCAATTCTTTTGTGTTTAGGTCCACAGTAGCCTCTGCCCATCAATATTAATCACACACAGCGAACTATGTAATCCAATCAGTCAATAATGAAAGAAGACTCTTATTCTTCTCCTCTTGGTGAGAATGCTCCTTAAAAAGACAAACAGACCAGCAAGCCACATGTTAATTCCAAACAGATGTTCATATATGCGATCAAAGTGAAGCTATTCCTTTCAGAATTGACTGGTAGCCAGATTAAGCTTTCAGTGCTCTTCCAGAATGCTTCTCTCAGGAGTTACAAAAGGAAAGTAATTTGTTGAATGGTTTTTGACTTATCATTTACAATGTGGCATTAAGACAAATGCTATTTAAGCCAAATAATTCTAGCTTTAGGTGACTCATTATACTTAGGATCAGGATGACATTTTCTGATAATTTCCATGTGATATTCAAGTTTTAATAGCGCACAAGGACTTAAATTCTGAGCTATGATCCATTCTTTTCATCCAAATACAAAAAAAGAAATATATATTATAATGATCTACCACAAAGGCATTTATTTGTTATTTATTAAATTTATTTGCCGCCCATCTTACCACAAGGTGTAATTTTGGGTGGCTTACAATAATTACCATCAATCGGATGGAGACTTTATTTACTTTACGTTACTAAATCCTACCATGTTGGTTCTCAAGAATATCCAAAGAGAAAATAAAGAAAAGTCAAAATGGTGACCATGACCCTTAGCTGGAAGCCACCCTCTTTGATTTTCTTTTTGTCTCACTTGCCTGCCCTTTAAAGCAGGGGTCCCCAAGCCCCAGGGCGCAACTGGTAGTGATCCACAGCCTGTTGGGAACTGGCCTGTGCAAGCTGTGGGCGAGCACATGAAGCTTCATTTGGGCATGTGCGGGAGCTAGGTTGCGCACGCAAAACCATCCCCTCCCCCCACTACCACCTCCACCACCACTGCTGTTGCTGATCCGTGGAGCCAGAAAGGTTGGGGACCACTGCTTTAAAGAGAAGTACATCAATTGTTTAGAAAAAAATACAGTTCTCAAACGTAGATGTGCACCTGTGAAATACATTAGTGAACTATTGTTAATTATATTTCCTAGACAGCTCTTCCCCAATTTGGTTCCCACTGAATCCGTTGGGTTGCTGAAGAAATCTGATTTAAAGTAAAGCTAATGTGTGGCAAGGGATCATTACTAGAGCTGGGCATTGAGAGATCCAAACTGGATGGGCTTTTACTGGCTCTCTGATTTTTCCAAATTAGACTGAGTGTTCTGTTTGGATTGTCAAATTAAATAGGGTGTATTTGGAC
>NW_015395087.1:0-1063 GCF_001527695.2 Protobothrops mucrosquamatus | reverse complement strand
TGGACCCGTGTCCCTCCTGGCTGGTACTGGCCTCCCGGGAGGTTACACGAGGCTGGCTCCAGGGAATCGTCAACGCTTCTTTGAGTGAGGGGTTCTTGCCGGCTGCCTTGAAAGAGGCTGTGGTGAGGCCCCTCCTCAAGAAGCCCTCCCTGGACCCGGCTACTTTGGCCAACTACCGGCCTGTCTCCAACCTTCGCTTCCTTGCGAAGGTTGTTGAGAGTGTGGTGGCATGACAGCTCCCTCAGCACCTGGAAGAAACTGTCTATCTAGACTCGCGCCAGTCCGGCTTCCAGCCTGGGCACAGCACGGAAACAGCATTGGTCGCATTGGTTGATGATCTCTGGAGGGCTCGGGATAGGGGCTGTTCCTCTATCCTGGTCCTGTTAGACCTCTCAGCGGCTTTTGATACCATCGACCATGGTAACTTGTTGCACTGGTTAGGGGGTTTGGGGTTTGGGGGGCACCGTCTTACGGTGGTTCTCCTCCTACCTCTCGGACCGGACGCAATTTATGTTGGCAGGGGGGCAGAGGTCAACCTCGAGGCGCCTCACTTGTGGGGTACCACAGGGGTCGGTCCTCTCGCCTCTCCTGTTCAACATTTATATGAAGCCACTGGGTGAGATCATCCATGGTTTCGGGGTGGAGTTTCATCAGTACGCAGATGACACCCAGCTGTACATCTCCACCCCGGATGACCCCAACGATGCCGCGGAAGTGATGTCCCTGTGCCTGGAGGTCGTGCGAGTCTGGATGGGGAGGAACAGGCTTCATCTCAACCCGTCCAAGACCGAGTGGCTGTGGTTTCCGGCGTCACGTCATGGCCAGTTGGTTCCATCTCTGGCTATCGGGGGTGAGTCATTAGCTCCTGCGGAGAGGGCCCGCAACCTGGGCGTCCTCCTGGATGCTCGGCTGTCTTTAGACGATCATGTGACGGCCGTGGCCAGGGGGGCTTTTCATCAGGCTCGCCTGATACGCCAGTTGCGCCCCTTTCTGGATCGGGACGCCCTACGCACAGTCACTCAAGCCCTCGTTGTTTCCCGCCTGGACTATTGCAATGCTCTCT
>NW_015395086.1:0-10892 GCF_001527695.2 Protobothrops mucrosquamatus | reverse complement strand
GACTAATCTAGAGAAACTGGTTTGAGAGGGTATGTGTCCATATTTTGTCCTTCCTCAATTTTTGCTACAGACTCTGATGCATTTGCCTGAAATCAATTTACCTTTCAAGCCAAATTAGGCTGCCAACTCTCACTGTGATAGTTGAAGTTATAACATTATAATTTTTCTAAAGGCAGTGAAAGCTGAATACTAACCCACACTGGAAACTTACAGTAAACTCAGGTTCTCTCCAACACAATGCCTAAGGGTACCAATGTGATTGGCGACATCTGCCTTGGCACCAGGCTTTCTAATCCTCAGGATTTCTTTAAAGATGTTTTTATTTAAAATTTAATAAATGGTAATAAATGGGAAGTTAGTATGCTTTACAGAACAGCACCACCATAAAAAAATAGGATATAATTTAGCTCCTGAAAGCATTTTTAGAAAATAAAATGGCGAGTGGCTAAAGTCCAGGGCTAGGTTTGGCATCTGTTGAAGTGGCAGAGACACTTTGGAAAGCTACAGTGGGTGTTGAGCAACAATCTGTGTAGTCCAGCTGTGTTTTTTTTTTACAATGAATTTTATACATTTACTTGATAAATGTAGGTAACATAGGTGAGGTGTGAGATAATTAATTAAACAGTTTACTGAAGGACAAGTAATAGAGTAACAGAAATAATTACTACTACACTATATCAGAAGTTATTTGTACAAATGAGGGAAAACAAGAGAGAATATTGTTGCTTATCTCCTGCTTTTGCCATGCATACTACACATGTACAACAATCACTTCACCAGATGTATCCTAGTAATTGAGTGTTTTGAGACTGGGTATATACCATGGCAATCGTTTTATGAGAATTACTGTAAGATACTTTCAAAAATCCCAGATACATTAACCAACTCAAGAGGTTGGGGGACAACGCATTAGACTATTAAATTTTCATCAATTCACATACAGAGTGAAGGAATATACTGCAATGAATGTTCAGAAGCAATGATTAGGAAAATAAAACTTCTTGTTAATGGCATATACAATGATTAAAGGGGTAAGAAGTTCCTTGTTTAACAGAATAATGGTATAAAGGAGATATACACGGTTGTCTTGTTTTGAGAGCAAAACAGTGAAAAGCCCAAATGACAGTGAATTATGACGACAACATAATTTATATGGGGAAAGCATCAGAGAAACTTCAAAAACCTTTAATGGGACTGCTTAGTAGTCAAGCAAAAAAACCCACCCTGAACTACTTAACTAAATGAATAAAATAAAAAGTAAAATAAAGTAACTGAATTAGATTTGACAGAAGAGAATATTTGCAGCTCAGGTTTGAACTGTGGGGTGCACTGATAATGATACCTAGTTTTGGTAATGAAAGGATCTGCAAGAAAACAACTCAAAGGACCAAGGGCCCCACTGAATTAGATTTTTCCAGAAGAAAATATTTAAAATATAAATATTTTAAGTTGAGGGTGAAGAGCTCTGGATCTCCTTTTTCATGCAGCTAAAGTTAACTACATTTCTCTTGATTTCAGTGAATACCAAATGATAGATTTCCTCTCTGAATGGCTGTGGCAGGAAAAGAAACAAAATGTACTTCAAATTTGAAGCTGGTCATATCTTGGTTTCTCCGAAGGGGTACTTATATTGGACAGTAGCAATATAAGAAGATGTTAAAGGCAGATGAGTACTTTAGTGACAACGACAAAGGCATCATTGCATAATACATGGGAGATGACAATGGTAAATCTCTGTATTTTACCAGGAAAATCACTTTAAAGATTGGGTTGGATACAAATTGTCCTAGAGAAAATCTACCTATGCGTCTTTAAGAGTAGACATTGGCTGGATGGCACATAAGCAAGCAAGCTGCTAATAAGTACGAAGTTCAGGGGTCATTCATTAAACTACTGAAAGTTCTGTAGAAATTAAGGTATTAGTATTAATCATTAAAATACCAAACTAGCAAATAAAGTAACAATTATAGTTGCATTTGTGTATAGCTTCCCATCCTCTCCATTTTAAAGTGATTTTTAACATTATATTCCAGTTTACTTTAAATGTAATGAAAAAATCAAAATTAAGTATTAATTCATCTTTGCTGAAATTAATTTTACTTATTTGTCATCATTTCCTTCTATGATTTTATTTGTGATGTTTTGCATGTGTAAAGAAGATACACAGCCATGGCAATAAACAGTGAGGCTCTTCAAGTCTGGATGGGAAGGAACAGACTTCCACTCAATCCTGGTGAGCCTAAGTACTGTGGCTGTTTGGTCCCCTAGAGTCAAGGGTCTTTCCACCATTGGTTTCAGCTAGGATAGCACTTCCCCATTCTAGACTGGTAAGCAATCTGAGAATGCTTCTGGACTTACAGCTACTAAATGGCACCTATAATAATAACAATAATAAAGTTGGAAGGGACCCTGGAGGTCATCTAGTCCAACCCCCTGCTCAGGCAGGAAACCCTATACCATTTCAGACAAATGGCTGTCCAGTCTCTTCTTAAAAACTTCCAGTGTTGGAGCATTCACCACTTCTGGAGGCAGGTTGTTCCACTGGTTAATTGTTCTGTCAGGAAGTTTCTCCTCATTCTAGGTTGCTTCTCTCCTTGATTAGTTTCCATCCGTTGCTTCTTGTCCTGCCCTCAGGTGCCTTGGAAAATAGCTTGACTCCCTCTTCTTTGTGGCAGTCCTTGAGATATTGGAATACTGCTATCATATCCCCCCTCATCCTTCTCTTAATTAAACTAGACATACCCAATTCCAGCAGCCTTTCCTTATATTCTTTGCCTCCAGTCCCCTAATCATCTTTGTTGCTCTTCTCTGTACTCTTTCTAGAGTCTCAACATCTTTTTTACATCGTGGTGACCAAAACTGGAGGCAGTATTCCAAGTGTGGCCTTACTAAGGCATTGTAAAGTGGTATTAATACTTCACGTGATCTTGATTCTATCCCTCTGTTAATGCAGCCCAGTACTGTGTTGGCCTTTTTGGCAGCTGCAGCACACTGCTGGCTCATATTTAAGTGATTGTCCACTAGGACTCCGAGGTCCCTCTCACAGTTACTACTATTGAGCAAGGTACCCCCTATACTATACCTGTACATTTGTAGGTCCTTCAAGGAGTCAGTCGTGCCCTGGTCATCCCACCACTAGATTATTACAATATGCTCTATGTGCGGCTGCCTTTGAAGACCATCCAGAAGCTACAGCTGGTTCAAAATGCAGCATACCAAGAAGTAATTGTGGAGGGAATGGCCTTGGGGGGAAGGAGTAGGAAGAAAAGCCACTATCAAGACAACAGTCAGATAAAAGTAAATGTCTCAAACAAGACAATCACGAATATACAGGGAGAGAGGGGAAAGTGCATTCAAACTGGCAAGATTCTACCATCATAGCTCTACAATAAAAATAATACTGATGCACATAACATTGGATTCCTAGCCTCATCTACCTTGAAGGGCTGACAGTAATGCGCTTCTTGGTAGGCCCATGTGTTACAACTGCTAGACAAGCTGCATTGGTTGCCAATCCATTTCCAGGTGCAATTCATGGTGTTGGTCATTATCTATAAAGCTTTGTGGCATAAAGACTGAATATCTGCAGAATCAACTATCACCAATTGTTTCTACTTGCCCAGTACATTCTAGCAGATTAGGCATGCACCAGGTTCCTTTCTATCAAACACTGTCATCTTACAAAACAGCCCTCACCCTCCAGAACAGTATCTCCTCAGAAACACAGACAGCATCTTCTCCTGGAGTTCTGAAAAGCTCTTAAAATGCAATTGTTGTCTCAAGCCTGTTTCTGGCGGGATCCTGTCCTAGTTTCTTATTGTTATTAGTGTTGTAGTCTGGGCTATTCGTCATGTTGTATGTTTTTTTTTTAAATGTATTTGTAAGTCACTGGGGAGCCGATTGGAGTGGGCAGCTATAATACATTTAAATAAATAAATAAATATATATTAGTATCACAAAAATATGCTAGAACCGTGTGTGTGTGTGTGTGTGTGTGTGAGAGAGAGAGAGAGAGAGAGAGAGAGAGAGAGAGAGAGAGAGAGCGAGAGCGAGAGAGAGAGAGAATTTCTTTTATAAAGTCACATATTAATCCAACTGGTCAAGTACTATCCATCCTAACTGCAATTAAATTTCTCTGGGTATTATCTTTTTAGTATCATTTGCATCTTACATTTGGAAAAAGCCTGTGCTCTATCAGAAACAGATTAACACAGTATTTTAAAAAAATACCTGGTGATCTTCTGTGTGAAAGTAAATATTAAAATGTCTTTCTGAAATCTGAACTGCCAGCAATCCAAAATTCTGGTGATACTTATTTTCAAAACATGCATTGGCAAACACTGGGAAAGACCAAAGAGAAACACTGAATTAAATGTTGATTGAAATTGTAATCTTATGCAAAGTTTTGAGATGAAGACTAAGTCTTTATCTGATCAATGAAATGTATGTCCCAATAAGCATTCACTTAGTTGGATTATAAATTATTGACAATAAATTGGAAGATACAGACATGTTAGGCAGAACCGAATTTTCTCATATTGTATATTCTAGATAATTATTTTTTATATGTAAAACAAAAAGAGCTATCTTTGTTTTTCTTTGCCCTATACAAGATATTCCTGTTCTGAAGCACGTTATTCCTCAAACAAAACCATTTAAGGATAACCTATGCATCATTTGCAACCTAGAGAGGCTATGATCAAGCATAGAAGACTGATGTAGTGATGGGATGGAAAAATTCTCATACGTATATTTAAATCATTATTGAGTTTTTTTATTTCCACATATCTAGAGTAAATGATAGAAAAACAATCTTACTTGATCTATTCCTAAACTAATTTTCAGGAAACAAGATCCCCCAAATATAAGAAATATTACAAGTGACTATGTGGAAATGACTATCTACAGGGAGGTCTTCATCTCACTGCATTGTCTGTTAAATTTCAACACAAGTAAAACCATTGCTCCAATCTGATACCATATATATTCAAACTCAACATAATAGCAATATTTACTTAATATTATAGCAACTCAAAGGGAAAGCAGTCTTTGTTTACACATAACAAAATGACTGAGCTTTGCTATGCTCATGATTTCCAAACTAAACAGAATGAGCTGGGTTTGAACATCACACTAAGCCATTTAATCACATTTTACCAACCACCACTATCAGATTTACATGTTAAGTCAAAATCAAACAATTAATATTTTGGCTTATTCAAAATTTGTACTAGGCCAATTGTTTAAATCAGTCTACTAGAATTCAGTGTAAGGTGTAACTGCTCTTATGAGGTTTATTTGAAAGCATATGGACCTGAATAAGCTTTATGCATACTTATAATTATTTGCCCATAGAAACAAGGATATAGTTAGTGTAAAGTGAATTTTCCAATATTATGCTAAGGCCATTTTACACTTTCTTTAATGATGGAAAAAAGGAAGGCTGTTTGCAGCTCTATTATCCAACTAAGTATCTCTTGATATGTATGTATGTACAGTATATATGTATGTATATATGTATGTATATACACACACACATACACACATACATACATACATACATACATACATATATATATATATATATATATATATATATATATATTAAGAATACTAGTAAAAATACGACTCTTGGGAATATCCATTCGTTAAAATAATGATCACCAAGAGAATACTTAAACAGATTTTAATTAATCAACCTAGCTTTCGTCAAAATACATATGACATTGTCAGGGTTAAAAGGCAAGTAAAAGGGGGGGGACTTATATACCATTATCAAACGTCCTGTTATCAAGCGTCTGCTTCCAGCTCTTGGAGCGCGTCGTTGGCCCCAGCTGTTTGGAGTATAATTCAAGCTTACCTCCTTTAACATACATTCCTTTGTTACTAGCTTGCATTCTCTCACACCTCACTTGATCGGCAGCTTCAGCACTAAGTGGATTCAGGATACCGGTCTTCACTCCTCCCCCATGTGCAACTCTTTCATCGCTCTGCACCTTTTCCTCTTCCCTCCCGTGCACCACCCCAAGGCATCTGCTGTCCATTCCAATCACCCTCCTCCCACATGTACTCAAAGCGCTCCTCGCTGCCATCCCATTAGGAGCACTCCATTGTTCGGTCCGTTGCTGTCGGGCATCACCTTCCTTTACACTCAACTCCTGGTCGTCGTCCTTCTCAGGGTGAAGGTTTGTTCTCCGAGCTTGTGGGTTGGTTTCTGAATGTTTCATTACCAGGCTAGGTAACATCTGCAACAGACTTTAGGGGATGTCAATGTCAGTGTTCTTCACTTTATAAGGGCTTCAGGTGTGGGCATGTCAAGTGAGAGTCTGTAATGGATCAGGTATGAGTCATCAGTGAGAGGCTTGTGATGGGTCTTGTGATGAGGAGGTTACATCAGGTCGGGGTCATTGGGAGGTGAACTGCTGGTGGGAAGGGGGCTTGCGTGGGTTGCTGAGGGTTGGTGTTGTTTCTGGTTGACTGTGCGGTTGATTTGGATTTTGAGGGGTTCATAGACTGGTTGTAGGTTGATGTGTCTGTTGAAGGAATTGCTTATGGAGTGCCAGGCTTCGATGAATTCACGGCGTGGGGGGTGGTAGCGTGGCCGATGATTTTTGTGTTGCTCCAATCAAACTGGTGCTGTTTGGTGTCGGTATGGTAGAGATTAAGGATTTGGGATCATGGCGTTTGACTGCCAGCCAGTGTTCGTGGATCTTTTTTTTAAATTGACGTGATGTTTGCCCCAGATGGGACTGGTTGTAATGGTTACGGCTGGTTTTGTGGATTACTTTATTTCTTTCATCCTTCTGTATCTTGTCTTTGATTCTGGATAATTTCTGGCAGACTGTGGCTGTGGGCTATTGCTGTTCTTAGGGGTTGGAGAATTCTGGCTGTCATTTTGCGTATGGTAGGGTTAGTTTTTATGTGGTGGTTGGCTGTGTGGTGTGTTGTGGTTTGGGTGGTACGTGTTGGAATATGAAGTTATCTGGATAGCTATTAAGGAAAAAGATGTCCAGCAGCCATTTATTTCTGCTTTTCTTAGTGTTGTGGTGCTGCAGTGTGTCCTGGCCCTTCTGAAGAGAGTCTGGACACAGCTTCTTTTGTGTGCGGTGGAATGGTTGCTTGCGAAGCTAAGAGTTTGCAGTAGACGTGGGTTTCTAATTCTCCAATTCTCCATTGTCTAGTCTCTTTATGCTGATGTCGAGGAATGGGAGTCTGTTGTCTGTTTCCTCTTTGCGTGTGAATTTGATCCCAGTGAATATGTTATTGAGTAGGTGGTGTGTTTCTTCAATTTGGGAACATTTGATGACAACGAAGGTGTCATCGATGCAGCTTGTCCAGAATTTTGGTTGGATGGTGGGTGGATGCATACTGTGTTTCCCCGAAAGTAAGACCCTGTCTTACTTTCTTTTGGGCTCTAAAGTAAGCACTAGGTTTTACTTTCGGGGAGGGCTTACTTTTTTCCGGTACCGGTACCGTGGGGCCTGTGCATGGGGTGGAGAAGCAACGCGACGGTGAGAGCATGGTGGCAGACCAGGTATGGTACTAGTACAGCTGTGGTGGGTTGCAGCGGAAAGGGCACCGAGCCTGGTGCGGGGCGAGTTGGCCCAGATCCGGTGTGCCGCCCCGCTGTTGGCCTGCCAAGGCTCTTCGCCAGTGGCCACCAGTAGAACCGCGCTGGCCACGCCTCCACCTTTGGGCTGCTTGAGCACCAGCCTGCATGCCTACTCGGTGCTGCCGGGACCAGGCTAAGGGCACCCGATGCGACCGAGAAATGTTCCAGCAGTAGTAGGGCCAGCAGGCAGGGTGGTCAGAGGCCGGAGCTTGCCGAGGGTTTGGCTTGTTGCAGCCACAGGTAAGTAGACGGTGGGATGGAGGGGGCGAGGCCAGCAGTAGCTGGTTTCACCGGCGGCCGCTGGCAAAGGGCCCTGGCAGCCCAGCGGATGGGGGTGGGCGCTCCGGCTATCACATAGAAGATCTGAGTCAACTCGCTCTGCCCTGCACTAGGGCTTATTTTCAGGGTAGGGCTTATATTAGGCCCACCACCAAAAATCAGCTGGGGCTTACTTTTGGAGTAACCCGGCCTGTATATGTACAGGTAGTCCTCAACTTATAAAAGTTCATTTAGTGACTGTTTAAAGTTACAATGACACTGAAAAAAGTGACTTATGACTGTTTTTCACACATATGACTGTTGCGGCATCCCCATGATCACATGATCAAAATTCAGACCCTTGGCAACTGACTCATATTTATGACAGTTGCAATGTCCCAGAGTTATGTGATCATCTTTTCCGACCTTCTGATAAGCAAAGCCAATGGGGAAGCCAGATTTACTTAACAACCATGTTACTAACTTAATAACTACAGTGATTCACTTAAAAATTGTAGTTTTGGGCTCAATTATGTAAGTTAAGGACTACCTGCACATACATACTGTATACTGTTCATATAAATATGAACAGTATATGCATATGTATACATTCTTACACTCTCTAATTATACTAAAAATGCGAATCCTGGGTAAATCCATATAATAGAAATGAAATAGTCTGAGCACCAGGATAATGTTAAAACAAAAACTGTTTAATACAAAAGCTAAAGCTAAGCTTTCGTCGGCCAACACTGCCGACATCATCAGAGCATAATACAAGATTACTGGGAGTCCTTTTTATACTGCCGGACAGCTCTGCACCCGGCTTCTCAATCTAGTTATTGGTCCGTCCGTTTTCTCTACTTGGTTTGTTCTTAAAGGGCACGCATCTCTTACTCTGTTGGTATCTTCCGAGGTTGCTATTTTCCTTTTCTTGGGCTTGATCACTTTCTTTTTGCTAGCATACGCAGGTTGCTTTCACTCATTTACACTTATCCCCTTTTTTGGTTCTATTTCGGGATCCGTCTGATCTTCCTTGGCGGGGTTGTGTGCGTGTGTGCTTGGGGGAGGGGGGATATTGAGTGGATCCGGGAGTCTATCAGGGCAGTCTCTGATGGATATGCTCCTGTGTTCCCCCTCAGGAGCGCTGCCTTCTTCCGTGGACATCCGTGGGTATATTGATCCACTTCTGGTTGTCCCCATCTTAAGGTCTTTCGCTGCTCGATCGTTTATTGGCTCCCCTTTTGGCTCCCCCTTCATTGTTTGCTAGTTCTTTTGCCCTTCTTGCGCCCGTGCAGGGTCCCGTAGTGTGGCTTTCCATCGTTTGCTTATGGATCTCTTTTTTGTAGTCGTCAGTGGAGTGTCTCATCACTCCCCTCTTGTTAGCGGGGGTTGTGGTGTGGGTGCCCCATGGGTTATCATCCAGCCATCCGTATCGTTCGCACCCGTAATTATTTATCCTTGTTGTATGGTGGATTGGGGTGTGCGTATTTGAGGTGTCTATGGGGGTATTTTTTGTCTCTTCTCTGTTCCCCTTGTAGGATATATTGTGAGTTCGTTATCGCACGAATGGGCTATCTCATCCATCCCCCCTTCCCTCTGATCTTGTTGGGAGTGTGCAAATTGCCTTTGTTGTGAGCTATTGTGTTGTTTTTCCCATATCTTAAGTGTTTGGTATGCCGGGCAAAGTTCTATGTGGCGATTGATAGAATCTCCGTCAGAAAGCCAGGCTTCCTTAAATAGGTGGCCTCCCTTAGCGGTGTCCCTGGATATAGGTTGTGCACTGGTAAGATCAAATTCATGCCCATAGTTGGTCATATGGGTCCAAATCTGTGAATACTGTTCCTGTCTTTTAACTGCCAGTGCATGCTCATGTACCCTAGTTTTTAACCTTTTAGTAGTCTCCCCAACGTAATTGCAGGAACAGTCCTTGCACTTGATCTTATATATTATCGAAGATTTTTCTTCATTGGGGAGTGGGTCTTTTGGGTGCATGATCTTGGTCCGTAAGGTTTGGTCCGGTTTATGGGCTACTTTTATATTAAAGGGGGCCAGTAATCTGGCTATTGCCTCCGACACTCTATTGATGTATGGGAGAGGGATATGCACATTTTGCGTTGTCATTCTATCGGCTTTTTGCAAGTCTTCACGGGATCTATGTGGTCTACTATACTTCCTGATAAATTCGATAGGGTAACCATTGTACTTACAGGTTCGAAAGAGGTGATTTCTTTCTTCAGTTTTAGTCCTGGTTGTACTGTGTAATGCATATGTATTATGCATATATGAGTCTATCTGTTTGAATAATGTTCTTACACAGCTGATCTTGTGGGCTACTGGATGTGGGCCACATTCTTACACTATATTAATTCAACATTTGCTGAAACAGCTGCATTATTTCAACATTAAAGAAATGTAACTGATTAAAAATTCAAAATTCAAGTTAAATTTCTTCAGGAATTACCACTACCACTACACCTAGTACATATACTATTAACTATCCCAGAAAACCAGCATGTCTGAAGGAACAAATATCTAACAAATCTCTTTAAGACATGAAAGTTATGAATAACACATTAAGTTACTAGTACAGTATATTGTGTAAATAGAGCAAAAAATACCATTTTTATTGCTTGAAATTTGTATTCATTGACTGTTGTTTTTTAATTGATAATTTTATGCAAATTACTCTCAAGAATGCTACAATTATGACAGCCTTGAAGTATTAGATTACTATTATCAAAGACTGTCTGATAAAAAGAAACACTGAATTCACAGTTATAAATTTATTAGCTCTATTGCTAATCCAATTCATAATAAAATAAGAATTACAGTAGTTTTATATCTTTCCTTTGAAAAATTAACATAAGGAAAAGTATAACAAAATAGTTTTTCATTAGCGTAAAAGTCCATTTTAAACACTCCTCACGTGCAGTAAAGTTCCTTGCAAGTTTTATTAATGTTCATAAAATTCAGGCATTGATGAGAAAAAAAGGCATATCCAAATAATATTCTGAAATAA
>NW_015395085.1:15800-19194 GCF_001527695.2 Protobothrops mucrosquamatus | reverse complement strand
ATAATAATAATAATAATAATAATAATAATAATAATAATAATAATAATAATAATAATAATAATAATAATAATAATAATAATAATAATAATAATAATAAAGTTGGAAGGGACCTTGGAGGTCATCGAGTCCAACCCCCTGCCCAGGCAGGAACCCTGCACCATTTCAGACAAACGGCTGTCCAGTCTCTTCTTAAAAACTTCCAGCCATGAGCCAATCTACAACTGCTGTGGTAGCCACCAGCAGCCCTGCCATTAACTTTCCTTGTCAAACGGTTCCAAAAGGGGATCACATGACCCTGGGACACTGTGATCATCATAAATATGAATCAGTTGCCAAACATGCAAATATAAATCACAGGACCCTGGGTATGCTGCAATGGTCATAAGGGTGAAAAATGGTCATAAGTCATTTCAGTGCAATTGCAACTTTGAACAGGGGTTGGTTTTTTGTTTTTGTTTTTTGGCATCATTTTTTTGACAGCTTGCTAGGTAGTACTCGAATATTGCCATATCCTAAAAGTGGTACAATCGGTGGAAAGGTTGAAAAGCCCTGGCCTAATAGACCTGCACAAGCTGCTGGCGGCGGCAGCAGGCGTGCCCACAGAGAGGGCTCTGAGTGCCGCCTCTGGCACGTGTGCCGTAGGTTTGCCACCACTGGTATAGGGTCTCCTGCTTGTGCAGGGGACTTGATTAGGACAGGGCTTTTCAACCTTTTCACCCATTGTACCACTTTTAGGATATGGCGACATCCGAGTACCACCAGTCGCCTAGCAAGGTGTCAAAGACTTGATGACCCAAAAAAAAAGGAAAAAAAGTGATAAAGTACAAGTAGTCCTCGACTTACAACAGTTCACTTAGTGACTGTTCAAAGTTACAGTGGCACTGAAAAAAGTGCCCCCCAAGCCACAGCCGAGCAAGACACCTGCCTGCCCACCCGGTGGTGCTCTTCCTCCTGTCCGAGGTTTTCATTCTTGTGAGCATTTCTGTTGAGGATTGGCAGTGGGGGTGGGGTGGGGGGTGTTTGGTTTTTATTCCCCCCATCTGCTGGGTGGTTGCAGCAGGTTTTGGTCACTTCACATGACCCTGGGACACGGTGACCGTCATAAATATGAATCAGTTGCCAAGCATCTGAATGTAAATCACAAGACCCTGGAGATGCTGCAACATTCCAGCTGATCGGCGCTTCTTCTGGGCACAGCGGAAGCGCCAAGATCAGCGCCTAGATCCAGCTGGAGCCTCGCACTGATCCTGGTGCTTGCGCTGAGCCCTGACAGCCCCGAAGAAACACTGATCAGCTGGATCCTGGCACTGATCCTGGGGCTTCCGCTGAGCCCTGACAGCCCTGCAGCTCCAGCCATCTCTCACTCAGGCTTGTGCGGTGCTGCCACCGGTTCAGCTCATTCCCTTCCCCCGCTACCACATTTCTAGGATGGTCATGTACCACCTGCCAGGTGCCAATGTACCACAGGTGGTACCCGTACCACTGGTTGAAAAGCCTTGGATTAGGAGACCCCCAAGGTCCCTTCCAACTTTGCTATTCTGTCTTTATTAACATTATAACCAGGATGTATTCTGCATGCAAATGTTAGAGTGCTAGTGAAAATTTTCAAATTGCTTATGTAGTGAAAGATCGAAAGAAGTTCAAGATCAGTTCAAGCAGGGGGTTGGACTAGATGACCTCCAAGGTCCCTTGCAACTTTATCATTATTATTATCAGCTAAAAGATTTCTGAGCTTCCTAACTGTAGGATACATTACAACAAAAACATGGAATCTTTCCTTCCCTTTCCTTTTCTTTTTTCTTTTTTTCTCATGAAACTACATTTTTTAAAGGGGAGTTTAAGATTCCTGCTAGGAGAAAAAAATAGCAAGAAATAATTTTGATGAATGCATAAGAAATGGGCCTTTGTAGTGAGTAACACTTCTTGTTGAAAGTCTTTCAGTCTTTTCAGTAGCTGAATGCATTAAAGACACCAAGCTGCTTCTTGAAGCTATTTCAACTGTTTCTTCTGAAAGTGCCACTTTCACAGTGAAGGTCACAACAGAAAGGGCAATGAAGATGTCAACTTAGTATGTGGCAACCTTGAAAAAGGCAAAATCCACATTGGGGCCATCAGGAAATGGACTGAAAATAAAACTGCCAACACCGGTAATGTACTTAACATAATCTATTGTACATCCACAACTGAAGTACTATCTGCAGTTCTGATTGTCACAATTGAGGGGTGGAGGGAAAGAACATACAGGGCTGGCAAAAATGCAGAAGAGCAGCTCAAAAGAATGGAGTGGAATAGAATGGAATGGAATGGAATGGAATAGAATAGAATAGAATAGAATAGAATAGAATAGAATAGAATAGAATAGAATAGAATAGAACTGGAAGGGACCTTGGAGGTCTTCTAGTCCTACCCCTTCTCAGGCAGGAAACCCTATACCATTTCAGACAAATGGCTGTCCAGTCTCTTCTTAAAAACTTCCAGTGTTGGAGCATTCACCGCTTCTGGAGGCAGGTTGTTCCACTGGTTAATTGTTCTCACTGTCAGGACATTTCTCCTTAGTTCTAGGTTGCTTCTCTCCTTGATTAGTTTCCATCCGTTGCTTCTTGTTCTGTCTTCAGGTGCTTTGGAGAATAGCTTGACTCCCTCTTCTTTGGGACAGCTCCTGAGATTCTTGGAGTGTATCTATAATTATTCAAATAACTGCTTTAGTTTGGCAAGATATTGTCTAGAGAAGAACCATAAAAGAAACAACTCAGAAGTTATTCCATGTATCTGTCTTGGTTTCCGGGGGGGTGGGGTGTCTGACATATTCCTATAAATTCCTATAAATATATCAGGAACAATCTCCTTTTATATTTATATTTTAATATTTAAGAATTAAGGACCAAAACTCTCCAGTCCTTCCATTTTCAAATGTTAAAATGTGTACATGATGTGTAATTTTTTTTTATTTTTTTTTTTTAAATTCAGATTCAGAAGCATCCATGCCTTATTTTCTGGGCTCCATCTCTTTCTGTTTTTGCAACATTAGGGCCACTAAATTCTCAAAGACAATATTATAGCAAATCACCTCAAATGTGCTCCAGGAGGAAGAACCATTTCCTAACCAAAGTGCTCAGGTCTTTGAGGACAAGTTTAATTACTCTAATCTATACAGGCTGGAAAACATTGTGCTTAATGGGGTAATCTATTGAAGAGCATGGCATTTTAAGCAGTATAGACTTACATCGCAGAGTCTCTCCCTCCCGGCACGGCGGAGAGACGATAAAATATATTTTAAAAAATTGAGAACGTAAGTGGCATCAGAAGGAAACTTCAGATGTTCATAAATCCATCCAACGAAATCTCGTGTAACCACGTCGAGAGTTTTATGTTGCGCATGGAATAAACTGTTTGC
>NW_015395085.1:8300-10800 GCF_001527695.2 Protobothrops mucrosquamatus | reverse complement strand
CAAAGCAAAAGCATCTGATGTTAGCAGCATTGACAGAAGGAAGGAAGGAAGGAAGGAAGGAAGGAAGGAAGGAAGGAAGGAAGGAAGGAAGGAAGGAAGGAAGAGAAGGAGTTAGTAACAATGTTGTTAAGTGAAGATGGATCCCCTAATGACTTTGCTTGTCAGAAGGTTGTAAAAGGTGATTACATTAGGTGAGACCAGGCTCAAAAACAGTCAGAGGGACCTTGGAATCCTAGTAGACGATCATTTGAATATGAGCCAGAAGTTTGCAGCAGCAGCAGCCAAAAAAGCTAATGCAATCCTGGGTTATATAAACAGAGGCATAGACTCAAGATCACATGACATATTAGTACCGCTTTATAAAACCCCAATAAGACCACACCTGGAATACTGCAGCCAATTTTAGAATAAGAATATAGAACATAGAATAACAGAGTTGGAAGGGACCTTGGAGGTCTTCTAGTCCAACCCCCTGCTTAGGGGGGTTGGACTAGATTTTTTGGGTCACCATACTACAAAAAAGATGTTGAGACTTTGGAAAAAGTTCAGAGAAGAGCAACTAAGATGATCCAAGGTCTGGAGATTAAAACATACGAAGAATGGCTGCAGGACTTGGGTTTGGCTAGTCTAAAGAAAAGAAGAAATACGGGAGACATGATAGCAGTGCTCCAATATCTCAGGGGTTGCCACAAAGAAGAGAGGGTCAAATTATTCACCAACGCACCAGAGGCAGGACAAGAAACAATGGTTGGAAACCGATCAAAGAGAAAAGCAACCTGGAATTAAGGAGGAGTGAGGATAATTAACCAGTGGAATGGCTTGCCTTCAGAAGTCATGGGTGCTCCCTCAATGGAGGTTTTTAAGAAGAGACTGGACAGTCACTTGTCTTAGATGGTATAAGTTCTCCTGCTTGATCAGAGAGCTAGACTAAAAGACCTCCAAGGTTCCTCCCAGCTCTATTCTATTCTAACATGTCTCCAGAACACTGCAAGCTTCATAAAGACGAGTTAGTTTCCAGGCATCCAAATTTTGATCCCATGACCCTGAGGATGCTGCCAAGGTCATAAGTGTGAAAAATGGTCATAAGTCACTTTATTCAGTGCTGTTGTAACTTCCAAAGGTCACTAAACAAACTATTTTAAGTCAAGGATTACGTGTATGTCCAAGCGACTATGAACCAAAGTCGATAACTCATTCTGTGAACCAATGGCATGTTATTAGTGGCTGTGTGTCTGTGTATGAGGGAAAGAGAATGTGGTCCCAAGTTGACCATTTCATTCAAAGAAATATTCCTATATTCCAAGTAATATATCTGAAGCTCTCAAAATCTTCTTAATGTCAGGGTTCTGACAGATGAAACTCTTCACAGGAACCTCGAGGCATTGTTTACGTTAAATAATCTTTTATTCAAGTAGCATAATATCGGCACTTATGTAATCGAAGCCAAAAACTGAATTCCCCTCCCCTGGGCACATAGTATGAAAGCACAATTCCCTCCTCCAATTAACAGTCATAAATCACATTCCCCAATTAGCTCGAAGCACGGGCCTTCTCTCCAGCTGTTCAGCCCACCAATTCTTTATCAGCTCTGGGCTCAATAACCTTGATTCTCACACTAAGTTTAGTGTGGCTATGTCTAACTGGACTCTCATTCACATCCCCCCTCCCAGCATCATCTAACTCTAAAAGTGAAAGAAATAAAATGACTACATTTCCATCTGTTGTCAATGCAAAAACATCCAATGTTAGCAGCGCTGACATCTTTTTTATGTTGAGTCCTCCTATTTTTAAACCCCATCCTTGTTGGCTTTATGCTCTACGGGAAGGCAAGAAGGTAACAACTGAAGAGGATTGCGAAGGGCCTTGTTGAACTGTGCCGATTTTCCTAGAAATAAATGAGTCGGATGATTGAGCTTATCTGTCGGTCAACCCACAAATAGTTGGAGTGCACTGGGGACTTGCCCCAAAGTTGATTCTCATGCTCTCCTTCTCTCTGTTCCTCTCAAAGTTGCTCGGTCTCTAAATCTCTGGCTTTCTCGGCTTGCTCAACAGCTTTTACATCTGGTAAATGCTGTCTTCTGTCACCATGGCAACAGTTAAAATTAAGGTGAGCACGAGAAGAGCTGGGGAGGGCATACTGGAAAAGCTAAGAGAATAAACTTTTGGATTTTTTTTTTGTCTTCTCCTGCATCGTTGTTGCTATGGAATCAAAGGACCACAGTGGTAATCAGCAGACCGTGAGACACAGAGGATCTTCAGGTGGAGATCTCCAGAAACTGATTTAGTATAAAAGACTACGCATTGAAGTAGGATGTCAACAGTCTTGCAAATCCTATATATTCCAGCGGATAAAAGGACAACTTCTTCCACCTAACAAGGTTCCAATATTCCACCTATCAGTGTTCCAATATTTGAGGGGCTCCTATCAAGTTAAGATGGTCAAGCTATTTTCTAAAGCACCAAACAGAAAGACAAGAAGCCATGGATAGAAACTAATGAA
>NW_015395085.1:0-1777 GCF_001527695.2 Protobothrops mucrosquamatus | reverse complement strand
AGGAGAACCTACACCATCTCAGACAGGTGATTGTCCAGTCTCTTTTTAAAAATCTCCAGTCTCTTTCTTAAAAAACCCCTTTCTTAGCAATGGACAGTCTGATCCCAACGTCAAAGACTAGGCTGTATATCTAACACCTATACAATCATGCTTAGAATGGGCAGATAGCAATTTATAAGACAGCTTTAGATAATGCAATAAAGGTTCAAGTTTTAAAATAACAATGTTTAGAACAGATAAACGGCACCTTAAGAAAGTCCAAACGACCCCTAGCTGTGAGGTTTTGGAGCCCATGGAGGTCTATATGTAACACTTGTCTACAAATCCTTAAATCCTTGAACGAGATGAGCAGTCTGGAAAGATGAAAGATAAATGAAGAAATAAAGAAAATCGAACATGTAGTTCTACTAAGGTTGTTTGGAGGTCAAGCATACAATCCCCCGGATTGCTGAGGACACAACCAAAAAGTTAATTGTGGCTGTCTCCTGCCAAAAACTGGTCCGTGCTTTTTTTCATTGTAGTTATTTATGAAATGCTTTTCCAGGGGTCCTTCTGACAGAAGTGAGGATGGATGTCTAGAGAGGACTTTTCCACGGTGACAGGCAGTTGAGGCAATAAATTCCCCACAGAGCTCCTTCCTTTTCTGATTCATTTCAACTGGTCCACGTGTACAACGTTGTTGATTCGTAACTGTAATGAATCAATGTTTTCTCTAATTCTGTACAGCTACCATGCATTCTTAATCGGGTGAATGGTTGAGAGAAGCCCACTTGCTCATTTTTTACAGTTGGGGTGAGACATAATAACAATAATAACAATAATAACAATAATAACAATAATAACAATAACAACAACAACAACAACAACAACAACAACAACAACAATAATAATAATAATAATAATAATAATAATAATAATAATAATAATAATAATAATATTTTAAGGAGGTACCTGGTTTATACCTAGGATGCTGGCAGAAACCCGTGTCAATGATCAGCGCCAGTCAATTTGAATGTTCAGTTGACTGAGGTTCACATCTAAATAATAATAATAATAATAATAATAATAATAATAATAATAATAATAATAATAATAATAATAATAATAATAATAATAATAATAATAATAATAATAATAATAATAATAATAATAATAATAATAATAATAATTCAAACAGACAAGCACCTGCAACATAACACCCCTGACTTAACAATTGTCGATAAGAAAGACAAAAAAGTCTGGATAGTGGACGTGGCAGTGCCTGGAGACAGTAGAATAGCTGAGAAAGAACTGGAGAAGATAACAAAATACAAAGACCTACAAATAGAAATAGAAAGACTGTGGCAAAAGCAAGCAAGGGTAGTACCAATAGTAATAGGCGCCTTGGGTGCAATCCCAAAACAACTGGAGCACCACTTGAACACCATCATCGGCATTGACAAATTCGCCATTAGTCAATTGCAAAAGACGCCCTTACTAGGAACTGCTTCCATCCTGTGACGATATCTGTAATACCATCAAACATCCACATCTGCCTATCCCAGGTCCTGGGTAAGGACTCCATAGGTAGACAAAATACCAAATCCAGTCTGAACATCTGGCTGACTGTGCGATGATCAATAATAATAATAATAATAATAATAATAATAATAATAATAATAATAATAATAATAATAATAATAATAATAATAATAATAATAATAATAATAATAATAATAATAATAATAATAATAAAGTTGGAAGGGACCTTGGACGTCATCTAGTCCAACCCCTTGCT
>NW_015395084.1:0-10897 GCF_001527695.2 Protobothrops mucrosquamatus | reverse complement strand
AAAGAGGAGAATCACTAAAGCTCCTCCTATACTGCCCCAACTCCTTAAGGTGGTCCAGAAGGATACCATGATCAGAAAAACCAGAAAGACACTGAGAGATGATCCAAAGGGCCAAAATGAATGCACTTCTTCCGCTTCAAACCTCACAAAGATCATCAGTCAGTGTAATTAATGCTATCACGGTACCATCACTCAACCTCAAGCCCAACTTAAAATGGTCCAGATAGTCTGCTTCTTCCAAGTCTTCTACAGCTATAAGCCTACCATCTTCTCAGCAAGATTCTTACAAAGGAAAACCTGCAGACGGGATGGAAATTGGTCCCATATTATTGGATCCCACTAATGGTTTGTTGAAGAGAAGGCAAAGCACTGCTTGCTTCAGAGCTGATGGCTGTTTTCCAAAGGGAAGTGAGCAAAGAAATAATAGTTGGAGTGCTGGTATTTCATTTTGCACAACTACATTTTTATTGACAATGCACGTTTTGCCAGTTAACCTTTCGTGCCTTCTTTTCTGATTATTTTAGATAATCCCTTTCCTGATCACAAGGGGATGCAGTAGTCAGCAAATGGTGTCATCAAAATGGTTCTGCTCCACCTAGACAGTTAACATCATTTTTTTTGTTAATTATATGAAATACATATTTCACTTTACTCAAAATAGCATCACACCTTTTTGCACCTGTGTACATCACCTGCCCCCACTTGTACAATCCCTGCTCACCTTCTCCAGCTGCTTGCTCTTCAGTCTCCCACAATTTTCCCTTTTTAACCATCCTTTAGTTAGCAAAAAAAAATAGAACTAGGTTGTGAAAGCTAAAAATAAAAATCACAGATAGAAGCACATGTGTGCCATCATTTATAAGAACTGGATGTATCAGGATTTGCCAGATGGCTTACAATGCGAGATCATAAAACACAAATTAGAACTAATCTAAAGTAGGTGTTTTGTATGCCTTTCAGCTAAACTTTCTTTTAAAGAAAAGGCCCATGGAGGAACACTGAAAAAATGTTTAAGTCAAATATGGTACAGTATTCATGGAAACCTGCCTTAGAACCTAAGTAAAAAAAAAATCGCATAACCTTTTCTATGTATAATAAAATATATCGATATCATGAGGAATCAAAATTGTCAGCTTCTAAAAGTCTATGTTTATCTTTCCAAAACAAATTTTGAACTAAGTTCAAGTTTAAGTAAGGCTATAGTAGTCCCTGCGGACTTTACTCTGCTGGTCATTGCCAACTATAGGAGGCATGCTCATCTTCATTTCAAGGTTATTGAGGCAGTGCTGTCCAAAGACATTTCCATGGTCATGTGGCCAGCATGTCAGGGAATGCTGTTACCTTCCCACCAGTGGTACCTATTTATTTACTTGCAAATAATAGAATAGAATAGAATAGAATAGAATAGAATAGAATAGAATAGAATAGAATAGAATAGAATAGACCAGGAGTAGTCAACCTTGGCTCTTTTATGACTCGTGGATTTCAATTCCCAGAATTCCTGAGCCAGCTCAGGAATTCTGGGAGTTGAAGTCCACGAGTCATAAAAGAGCCAAGGTTGACTACCCCTGGAATAGACCTTGGAGATCTTCTAGTTCAGCATGCTTTCAAACTGCTAGATTGGCAGGAGCTTGGGCGAAGACAGGAGCTCACCCTGTTTCGTGGTGCTCGGGTCTTGAACCTGAGCTGCCAGCTTTCCAGCCGACAAGCTCAGCGTCTTAATCACTGAGCCATCACACCACCCCCTATCGTTGTAAGTAAAGCTATACAGCAGAAAATACAACTTTTTATTTTTATTGAATGTCTTGCTTTTTCAGCCTTCTGATCTTTAATATTTGTCCAAGTGTTGCAATGATCCTTGATTTCTTTTGGGGACTGTGGTTAACCTGGATTTACAGAAGAAGAGGTCAATCAGCAGCAAGGTGGATGCACTCAATGACAAAGCAGCAATATATGCACAGTTGGAAGTCAAGAAGGGCTAAATCGGAGACATGTCATCCTGGAGAAGTTCTATCTGTGTTGTCTCTAAGAACTGACATCAACCTGATGGCCAATAATCATAAACAACAGCAACAACAATATTATATTTTATTTCAGTAAGATGTGTGTACAGTGCTGGTGCCTCTTTGTTCAAGAAAATGCTTATATTGATATATAGTAGGCATCCATACTTTAATCCCATTGCCAACTTGCATTATATTTTTCCCTCCACAAATGTTTGCCTAATAGAGAGGTACAAGAATCAGAGTGAGGCTCTGGGATCATTATTTCTTTCTCACGAAAACAGGTTGTCTCGTTTGCAGGACATCTCTCATTCTTTGAGCAATAGAATATTACAATAAATATCACAAGCTCTTCTCTTAAAAGTCTTTGTTCCACTTTTTGAATGGATTCTAAGACCATTTGTTGGCCCAAGTCAGCAATCATTTCTGAACCTGGATATATTGCACAATCTAACATGTCTTGAGCACCCACACACCCAAAAGTAAATGCTTTGAGCTTATGGGAAAACACTAAATCTCACCACCATTTCACTGTAGAATGTCAACATCTGGTCAGACTTCCGTATTCTTGCAGCTCAGTAATTTTCCGTTTAACTTCAATATCTAACATGAGATTGGTGAGAGTTTGCCAAATCTCTTAGGATGTTTTTTTTAAAAAATATTTATTTATTTAGGGAGAGGGGACACCTCTTGATGCTTCAGCAAGCATTCTGATGGCTGCAGATGCTACAGATCCTCCAAGTACTGTGGCAAAAATATATTCTCTGTCAGCCGCTTCCTATCTGTTTAATCTGTGGATTCAGCAGGGGTTTTTCCTCTCTCTGAGATTTTGCTCTTTCTGATATAAATGTAATTGTGTGTTGAAGAGGGTTGATCTCTTAAACAATAAAGTAAAAAAAATAATAATAATTTGGGGGAAATCTATCCAAAGAGATTCCTCTTTGAAGGCATCCCATATGTTTTTAATAATGCCTTTTCATTCTTTATTGTTTATTTTACATGCAGCAATAGGTTATACATAAGCCCATATAATTGCTGGGATTTAGACATGTCTTTCAAGAGAACACTACAGACACTTTATTTAGCAGATTTCTTCCTTAGACCATGATTTTATTATTTCTCTGATTGTGTGGACAGAAGCATAAAGCTGCATTTCTATACCATGCAATCTGCTCAACAACTAGGAAAAATTTTTAAAAAAATATCCAATCACCCAGTATGCAATGGCCAAGTGACTCCTTTATACAGAAAATCATTGGAAACATTGTACTGGTTTTCCAAGAAGAAGAAAAATATCTAAGAAATGAAAAACAAGAAATGAAAATTAGAGACAAAACTAAGGAAATTGGTCTTTCCTCTCTCTCTCTCTCTCTCTCTCTCTCTCTCTCTCTCTCTCTCTCTCTCTCTCTCTCTCTCTCTCTCTCTCTCTCTCTCCTTCCACAAATTATTAGGAGATACCAAGCAGCCAAAATTTCTTCTGAGTTATTTCACAAAGTAGGCTGTTTTATCCCTTTTGATTCCACCATATTTACTTCATTCCTATTTATTTTTAATAAGAGCAGCATTATTGATGTTTACAATTACTTATATTACTAACTGAACCTTATTGAACCCTGTTGAATTAATGCTACCTATACACAGAGGGGAAAGTTGCTACTTCTCCCTTCCCCTGAGCTGTATTTTCTCTGCCATCTCTGGCTCCTTTTATGAGAAGGAATGCTGCATCATAGTCTTCTCCCCCCCCAAATACCCAACTTATTTTAGTGTAGACTGCATTGCTGCAGGCAGGAGGATTTGCGAATAAGAACATATAATAGCTGTCGGTTTTTGACTTTGAATGAGGAACACCAAGAATAGTCGTCTCTTGTGTTGCTATTACTCTGCAGCAGTAATAAAAAAGCATCCCAAACTAATGGGTTGTTATATGCAAATAGAGCAAAGAGGCTTGAACCCACCAAGTGGAATGAGATGCTGCTTTCAGGACCATTGATAGGCATAAAATTGATCCCTTCTGTTTTACATAAGTTAAAAACCTGGTAGGAAAAAGAAACGACAAGAAAATAGAATTCTTGGAAGAAATAAATTGGCACTGTTAGTTCTATCTACACTAATATTGATTGTTGCCAACTGTGCACTTGGCCCAATGATGTTATTAAACATTCCCAATCAGTGTGGTTTGATATTATGCAATTTATCACATGCATTGAGGAGCGTCTCTCATGATTCATATATTGTTTATGCTGCATGGTCAGGTACCATGGAAACTGATACACAAACTCTTGAACTAGTAACTGATTTGCTCACTGTTCCAACAATTGCTGCAGGTATTCAAAGTGGAGCTGCTGCCCAAATCTCATTAGTTCCTCCTATAATATTACTACCAACTTCAATTTGAGGAGATAGTGACATGGTAAGTATGGTTGACATGGGTTGAT
Source organism: Protobothrops mucrosquamatus (assembly GCF_001527695.2). Classification (NCBI taxonomy): domain Eukaryota; kingdom Metazoa; phylum Chordata; class Lepidosauria; order Squamata; family Viperidae; genus Protobothrops; species Protobothrops mucrosquamatus. The sequence continues at coordinate 6,459 of NW_015395084.1, read as the reverse complement.
TTGAGGAGTCTCACTCAGTCTCCACATACATCATATCAAAGAGCTACAGTGAGCTTGCATGTATACAAGAACAATATTCTTTTTTCTTAGATTACAAGAATTCCAAAAAGTACAAGGGTCCCAATTCCATAGAGTTGGTTAAGCTATGCACTTGCAGTCTATGTGCAGAACTTTGTCTGAAGTCAAGAGTTACATGTGATGTTTACTGGCTTTACATTCTATATGCCCCACAAATTATCTCAATGGAATGGAATTACCAATTAGCAATGGGAACAAAATGACTATGGTTGCATCAAAACCCAAGATCAGTTAGATCAGCAATCTGTTTCTACTTGTGGCCAGCTGGATATCTATGAAAAAAATCAGCATTATTCTCTGAGCTGATAACATTGGCCATGCTAGCTGAGGATGATGGAAATTTCAGTTCAGATAGAAAAAGGAAAACAGTTCCACAATCTCCTGGTTTCCAGGTCAACACGTTAATCACTACACCAAACTGATTGTCAGATATTGCAGCAAAATATCTGCACTAAGTCATGAGAGTCAGACTTGACCAAAAAACAGTAACATTTAGTGAAAAGGTTTTTATGACTGGAAAATCATGTAATGTAGTGAAATTCAAAGCATACATAAAAAAATGAAGGGTATTTTTAAGATACTGTACATTATCCTGTTTCGTTTGGAGCTGTCCTTGGTCCTGAGTTAAGAAACTATGAGTCAAGAAAAAAAGAGATATAACTACTTTCCAGTTCTGCCATCATCTTGAATAGTGGACAATCACTTAAATATGAGCCAGCAGTTGCCAAAAAAGCCAACACAGTGCTAAGCTGCATTAACAGAGCGATAGAATCAAGATTGTGTGAAGTATTAATACCATTTTACAATGCCTTGCTAAGGCACACTTGGAATACTGCATCCAGTTTTGGTCACTACAATGTAAAAAAGATGTTGAGACTTTAGAAAGAGTACAGAGAAGAGCAACAAAGATGATTAGGGGACTGGAGGCTAAAACATATAAGGAATGGTCGCTGGAGCTGGGTATGTCTAGTTTAACAAAGAAAAGGACGAGGGGAGACATGATAGCAGTGTTCCAATATCTCAGAGGTTGCCACAAAGAAGAGGGAGTCAAGCTATTCTCCAAAGTGCCTGAAGGCAGGACAAGAAGCAACGGGTGGAAACTAACGAAAGAGAGAAGCAACCTAGAACTAAGGAGAAACTTCCTGACAGTTACAACAATTAACCAGTGGAACAACCTGCCTCCATAAGCGGTGAATGCTCCAACACTGGAAGTTTTTAAGAAGAGACTGGACAGCCATTTGTCTGAAATGGTATAGGGTTTCCTGCCTGAGCAGGGGGTTATAATTATAATGATAAAGTTGGAAGGGACCTTGGAGGTCATTTAGTCCAACCCCCTGCTCAGGCAGGAAACCCTATACTATTTCGGACAAATGGCTGTCCAGTTTTTTCTTAAAAACTTCCAGTGTTGGCGCGTTCACCGCTTCTGGAGGCAGGTTGTTCCACTGGTTAATTGTTGTAACTGTCAGGAAGTTTCTCCTTAGTTCTAGGTTGCTTCTCTCTTTCGTTAGTTTCCACCCGTTGCTTCTTGTCCTGCCTTCAGGCGCTTTGGAGAATAGCTTGACTCCCTCTTCTTTGTGGCAGCCCCTGAGATATTGGAACACTGCTATCATGTCCCCCCTTGTCCTTCTCTTCATTAAACTAGACATACCCAATTCCAGCAACCGTTCCTTATATGTTTTAGCCTCCAGACCCCTAATCATCTTTGTTGCTCTTCTCTGTACTCTTTCTAGAGTCTCAACATCTTTTTTATATAGTGGTGACCAAAACTGGATGCAGTATTCCAAGTGTGGCCTTACCAAGGCATTGTAAAGTGGTATTAATACTTCACGGGTTGGACTAGATGACCTCCAAGGTCCCTTCAAACTTTATACTACTACTACTACTACTACTACTACTACTACTACTACTACTACTATTATTATTATTATTATTATTATTATTATTATTATTATTATTATTATTATTATTATTATTATTATACTTTTATGCATTCTATCAGATACTTAGGAAGTGATCACACCCTATTTGGTATTTGAATATTGCATAAAACAGTTAAAGAAATTAAAAGTGTTTGATTTTGGTGGGGAGTATGATGGCTCAGGGGTTAAAAACACTGAGCTTTTCAACTGGAAAGCTAATAACCTGGGTTCAAGACCCAAACCCCACACAATAGGGTGAGCTCCTATTACTTGCCTGGTTTCTGCCCACCCAGCAATTTGAAAGCACCCAAATATGAGTAGATAAATGGGTACCACTTCAGTGGGAAGTTAACAATGTTTCGTCTATCTTGGCATGTAGTCATACTGGTCACATGACCATGGAAATGTCTTTGGACAACACTGACTCCCTCAGATAAAAAACAGGGATGAGACTGCCCCCTAGAGTTGGACATGAATGGACAGGGGAAACCTTTATCTTTCCCTTTAGATTTTGTTACAAAACACAGAATTGCTATGCCAGCATTTTGTTTTTAAAATTCAATATATTCCTTTTTACATTATCATTAAAAATTGCAGGATTGTTTGTTCGGATACAATATTCCTCAGATACAAAAAAAGATTATAGTAGCAATAAAAATAAACAGACTAGGGTACATGTAGTGGTGGGAAATTATAAATAAGTGGCTCTTGTGATATGCTTAACTAATTAATTGGCTAACTGATTCATTGATTGAAACAAAATTCAAAACCTTTAAGACAGTGACACAATCCTTTGGAGCATAAAATCAGTTTTCAGCTTAACTACCCGTGAAAACTGCATTGTGTCAAACACAATAGATGGCATTATGCAACAGACAGTTGAGAATTAACGCTTTAACTAATTTATGAAAGATAAAAATTGGTTTTATGAAACCTGCCTTCAGAAAATAGAATATGAAATGCCATACGGTTTTCCTTTCAAATTGCTCCTTATGATGACAATTTGGGTAAGATGACAATGTAAGAAGAGGGGACGGGGCACGCTAGTCGCCACTACAAAAAGCCAGATGAGTTGATACCGGCAAGGCAGAACAAAAAATTAAACTGTATTTCTTTATCGTCACTGCAACCAGACATGTTTATTTGCTAAATGATTGCTTTCTAAGTTTATTTTTTTTAGGGGGGGAGGTAAATAAATACAGTTTAAAATCATGCTGCCACAACACCCAAATGGTAAATATATAGTTCTTATACTGATGTTATTTTCTCTCCTATCAGCTCTTCTTCTGATAATGCATTATCTTAGGCTTGCAGAAGGTGGAGGAGAGGTATTATGGCCTATCTCTCACATACTGAGGGACCATTTATCACTGATGAAAACTAATTATCTAAACAGATGATATGAAAAATGTTGTTTCTCTTGAAAAGTACAGAAGTTCATGCTCGTGTACAGAATAAGCTTTATTTTTACATGAGGTCTACCAGCGTTTATCTTTGCAGGAAACATCTACAGTATAGCTCTGTGCACAAAGAGTATATTATTTTCCTCTTTTCTCCCGTCTCTTTTTATTCTCTTATTTGTCAGCTGTCCATTCACAACTGCTAATTATCTTTCCCTTCAAGTTCCCCCCAGCTCTCTGCCCCAGATTTGCTATAAACAAGCATATTTACTAGGTTTAATAAAATATTCTACTTTTCTTTTCTGCCTTTCCAGGAAAATCAGAGAAAACCAGAAAAGAAAAATAGAATGTATTATTCAACCAACAAATCTCTTCACTTCAAACAGTTAATAAGTTATTCACTGTTAGAAGTGAAGGATACTGTTGTTTCATGAAGCAACTTTGAATGGTATGTTTTACCTAACAAATACCTTCAAAATTATTTGATTTAGGCAGTGGTTCTCAACCTTTTTAATGCCGCGACCCCCAACCGGTCGTAAGTCGAGGACTAAACCGGTTGTAAGTCAAGGACTAAACCGGTCATAAGTCGAGGACTAAACCGGTCATAAGTCGAGGACTACCCAACCGATCGTAAGTCGAGGACTTTCCCTGCCCGGGAGCGCCGCGCATGCGTGGTTCCGCCCCCTGCACCAGCCAAGCCGTAGCTGGCAAGCGGCAGAGACGGAGCAGGCCGACCACCAGCTGGCCCAGCCCAAGGGAGGTAAGGCACCCACCAGAAAAGGGGGAAAAAAATGGCGGACAGCCTTGCTTGGTGACCCCCGTGGAATGGTCAATCGACCCCAAATGGGGTCGCGACCCATAGGTTGAGAACCGCTGATTTAGTGCTAGTGTAGATCTGATCTGTAGGCATGAAAGCAATGGAAAATATACAGTCTTTCAAATAAAGATTGCTGTGCTCTCTTTAACCAAGAAGCTTGTAGGGTGATCTTGGGTCGATCAGTTGTAAAAACAAGATTAATGATGGAGGGGAACATGTGCAAATGCCTTGAGCACCTTGGAGGAAAAGCAGGAAAGCAGCACACTGAATAAATTAAACAGCTGCTTAATTTTCACCTTTTAAATTGACTGCAGTCTTTAATTAACTATCACAACTGATTAACTGAATGAAGTGCTGAACAAAAGGATGGTGTAGCCTATATCCGATAAGGAAAACGAAAGAAAACAAGGCTCCAAAGAAGGTGAAAATGTAACAGTAAAAGACCAAGAAATAGCAAAAATGTTCAATCCTGAAATGTCTTTTGAACAAGAGAAATATACATTTTGTAAACATGACACACACAAAAAAAAGCTTTAAAAGATAAATCAGAACAACACTGACCCAACCTCTTCCTCCCACACTATATGGAAAGCATCATGAATGATGAATTTTGAACCCTATGCAGCAGCTTTGCAATGTCTCATGATACATTGGACTTCTACTCCCATTACCACCCTGCATGAGCAAATGTTTACAGGTAGTCCTCGACTTACGACCACAGTTGAGCCCAAAATTTTTGTTGCTAAGTGAAACATTGGTTAAGTGACTTTTATGACCTTTCTTGCCACAGTTGTTAAGTGAATCACTGCAGTTATTAAGTTACTAACACAGTTGTTCAGTGAATCGGGCTTCCCCATTGACTTTTTCGCAAAAGGTGATCACATGACCTCTGGGACACTGCAACCGTCATAAATACGAGTCGGTTGCCAAGCATCTGAATTTTGACCATGGGGATGCTGCAACAGTCATAAGTGTGAAAAACGGTCATAAGTCACTTTTTTCAGTGCCGTTGTGACTTTGAACGGTCACTAAATGAACTGTTGTAAATCGAAGGCTACTTGTATGCCTATACCAGAGGTAGGCAACCATGGCTCTTTTATGACTCGTGGACTTCAACTCCATGAGTCATAAAAGAACCAAGGTTGCCTGCCCCTGGCCTATACCTTTGACAGGTATGGCTTACCTTTTATAAATGTAAAAGACAAGCAAACAAAATGCAATGAGCAATCTTTACTATAATTTGGTGGTCAGCTCCATACCTTCCTTCAGCTTTTCCAGCCTGCTGTACTCTTAAGATATTGGGATTCCACCTCCCAAAATGTGGGGACATATGTCTGGATTTTCTGGGACTTGCAACCCCAATATATTTGGATAATACTACATGGGAGAAGACTGATAAATAGCTGGTCTTTTATTCTTTTAGAATTGCACATATCTAAATTATGTGTACCACTTGTCAACATATCTGTGCACTTGTTGCTTAATTCTCAGCCTCTAACTGGAGCGATTTGGATAGAGGGATTACTGAGGATACACTGTTGTGTTGTATCCTTTCTGCTTCACATTCAGTCCCACTGTGAATCCCCTTTCTCTCCTCTACTGTTTCTCTGTTACAATGTCCCCTGCCTTGTGCCTCACTGTTGCCGCTCCTATAGTGCCACTGTCGCCTCCATTCTCCAAATGTCCTTCTGAAGGAGGTTGCTACTTTGTCCCAGTTTAACAGATGGGGTATTAAAATTGGCAGATGGCTCCTGAGACAATTACAAGTAATTGAGATGGTTAGAGAATTCTGTGACTCAAGAAGACTTACTCCTCCTCACAGACATTTTCTGAAATATCACTTCTTTCTTATTCTGTCAAAGGCAAATAAGCAGCCCAACTGATCCTGCTCTAAAAGAATTCTTGATTGGCTGGGGGAGGTTTAGCTTTTTTTTCTTTTGTGCTGTCACAGCCACTAGATTTGCCTCTAGGCCAGGGGTCTTCAAACTTCACCCTTTTATGACTTGTGGACTTCAACTCCCAGAATACCTCAGCCAGGAACGCTGGCTGGGGAATTCTGGGAGTTGAAGTCCACAAGTCATAAAAGGGCCAAGTTTGAAGACCCCTGCTCTAGGCAATGCAGCTGAACGTGCACAATTCTCAGCAATGGCAATGCTGGAGAGAAATTTGGGGACTGGCGTCCACACATCTAAAAGCACCCAAATTGAGAAGCTTAAACAAAAACACAAATATCGGGACAGAACGC
>NW_015395083.1:4771-10897 GCF_001527695.2 Protobothrops mucrosquamatus | reverse complement strand
CTCAGTATGAACCAAGTCATTACAAGCCCCAAGATGAAAGACAGGCCTTTAAAAAAAATTCCTCTGAGGTGCTTTTTTACCACATATAGTGGCTCAATGCATCCCAGAAATCTTCAGAAACTCATTCTGTTCTGGCCTTCCTTTTGCTTATCCTTTTTGTTATTGTGGTTGTTTATTCTTATTCTTAGTTGTTGTTGTTGTTATTTTCATCAACCTCTGTTCACCCAACCTTGAGAGAGTATTTTTTTAACCATTTGGATTTTAATCGAAGAGCCCAGGAATCAAAGAAGTATCGTTGATGTTGTTTTATGTACAAAACCAAAAGAATCAGAAAAAATAAAACAAAAAACAATAGAAACGTATTATATTTTTAGTTAAAAGGCAGACCTCGTTCCTTTGAAATAATATATTGATCAGTCTTTCCATTACAGCTATCAAGACAGAAAGTGAACATATATTATCAACCCAGGATTGTAATCCAATCTTACCGACACTGAATAATAATATTTTTGTGGCACTTCATTCTCAGGAAAATCCTGATTCCTTATGTAGTGATACTCCAATTTGTTTTTATATTGTTGAAAAATATATTCACATCTTTCAACTATACTGATTTCCATAACAAACATATGGATGTTACACAAAATAAGACCAATATCCGATGACTTTGTGTCCCTGCACCCTTGTTATATTTCCAGAATGACATTAAAAACCAGTCTCTTCTTGAAAACCTCCAGTGTTGGAGCACTCAGAATTTCTGGAGACAAGCTGTTCCACTGGCTAATTATTAATTGTTCTCACCATTAGGAAATTCCTCCTTAGTTCTAGGTTGCTTCTCTTCTTGATTAGTTTCCATCCATTTTTTCTTGTCCTGCCTTCAGGTGTTTTGGAGAATAGATTGACTCCCCCCTCAATCTTTGTGGCAGCCCCTCAAATATTTTTTTTGAAAGACATTTTATTAGTTTTTTAATTCTTAAACAAAAGTACTCAGGACACACCGTGGTGTTTGGGTAATCAAACAATCAACAATAAAACCATATCTAAATAACTCAACTCAATACAATCAATGTCCCCTCTCTATTTCCCTCAAATAGCATTAAAGTGTTCCCTTTCTAATTTAAATTTCTATAACTGCTAAACCTGTTTTAAAACTTTGTAAGTTTACGATTGCCATAATCAAATTTAACTTTAAATCAACAAATTATCAATTCAGGTATCCCTTTCAGATATATTCTAATTCTTAATCTCTCATATCCCTCATTTTATCACAAGTCTCATTTACCGGTATTTCTTCTTCCACTACACAATACATATCATAATTAAGATAAAATATTAATCTACCCTATACACATATAATCCATCAATCGATCAATCTCTTTAACATAACAAAATAATGTTAAGCCTTAACTCATTTCAATTCATTAAACAAAATTCAAATTTTACGTTATCATACAAAAACATCATTTTACTAATTTAAAACACTCAATTAATTATTGAAACAATCCAAATCTAAAAAGCCAACGTTTTTTCCATTCCAATACATAATGATTTTCAGGAAAATAAATCTATTATTCCAAAAAGTACATTCTTAATCTATTTAAGACATCTGTTCTAATAATCACCCTCCTATTTTTTTTCTTACTTCTAACTCTGAATCTTAATCCTTAAAACTGTCCATACATCAACATTGCCTTTTAATCCATTACACAATTTTAAATTTCTCTTTTCAGTCTTATTCTGGCTTTTTTTCTGTGCCAGGCAGGTTTCCATAACCAAGCTTCGCTTTCTGCCAGTAGATCTCTCTTTGCTTGTAGTGCCCTTTGAAACAACAGGAGTCCCATCCTCTGCATTAGGCATCTATTTCTCTCATCCTCAAAGCTTCGTTCCTTTAAAGTTTCCAGTCTCAATCTTTGGTTCTTCTGATCCTCAAAGTTGTAGATGGAATTTTTATAAGATAAAATAAATTCCTCTTTTATCTCAGTTGTTTCCTCTTCTAATATGTTTTGATTTATAGAGTGGTCAGATGTAGTCTGGAGATCAGTTTGAAGGTTTGATGTGAAACTTCTGGATCTTAATTCTGTAGTAAACTCTTTCATTGTAGCACATATTTCTGCAGTAGCCTCATGAATCTTTTCCAATATAAGTTTGCAGTTTAATTGTAGATGAGCTTTCTCCATTTTGATAGTAATTAAAGAGAGTCACTTTTTTCTTCTTCTCGTGGAGGCTGTATTTAATAAAAGTTAAGCAGTATCCACCCCCACAATTCTCACAGCTGCATCAGCTTATCTTTTCTCTTCAAAAATAATTTGAAGTTCAAGTCTGTTCCATCTCCAAAGAATAACCAGAAGCTGCAATCTTAGGTTTTTGTCACTAGATGTCCTCAGTGAATTAAAAAAAAATCTTTTCCAGACACCATTTTCCCCCCTTTTTCTTTCTTTTAAAATATAATGTGAAAAAAGAAATAATATTCCAGCATAAAATGATAGTAAAGCTCTTAGAAAAAAAACACAAAAAATTTTTTTTTCTGTACCCCAAAGCATATAAAAATAAAGTATAGTCTTTAAAATTTTATTCTATTCTTTTGTTCAACGCCTTTCTTCCCAAACATGTATGAGCTGCTCATCCAAGCCAGGAAAATAATTCCAGCCAGGCTCTTACAGGCAAAAAAAAAGCAAGATAAAGTGAAGAGAGGAGCAGAAAAAAAAAGCCTCACCCGGATTCACCACGGTGGTTCTTACAGCTTAGATGTTCTTTGACTTGCAGTTTGGAGCAGCAAGGTGATCGGCCATTTTACTGGCCGATCTTCTTCTCCGTCGGCCCTCAGAGATGGCTCGGACAGCTGGAGGAGCCGCCGCTCCTCGGCAGCCGAGCGAAGCCTCTTTGACAGAAGTCGCACCCTCCAGGGTGACTTTCGACCCGCATAAGGGTCTACCAGCGGAGGGAAGCTAGCCGATGAGGAGAGGAGTCTCTTCGTACAGCTAGAGGGGCCGCGATCCAGAACCGGAAGTCTACAGCCCCTCAAATATTGAAAGACTGCTATCATGTCGAGAAGGACGAGGGGGGACATGATAGCAGTGGTCCAATATCTCAGGGGCTGCCACAAAGAAGAGGGAGTCAAGCTATTTTCCAAAGTGCCTGAAGGCAGGACAAGAAGCAACAGATGGAAACTAATCAAGGAGAGAAGCAACCTAGAACCAAGGAGAAACTTCCTGACAGTTAGAACAGTTAACCAGTGGAACAACCTGCCTCCAGAAGCAGTGAATGCTCCAACACTGGAAGTTTTTAAGAAGAGACTTAAAAGCTCGGAAAATTAAACCTTTGGTCCTGGTGACCGACCCAGATTGGATTCTGCAAAGGCCTCTTCATTGTCAAACAAAGAAGCTGGGAGAAGCACTGAGCAGGATTGGCATTCTATTTTTATACCTCAGGGCACAAGAAATTCCAAACACCAATACAATGATTGGTTACAAATTTCTTATCAATGTAGCATGTGTATAAGTAACACTGTTCAGCATGGAAAGCACGAGTACATGTCATGCTGTTCAGGTGTTCTTGGCATGATCTATACCACCTAGACCCCTGCTTGCCCCTCAGCCCAAGCTGCAACAAGCTTCTAAGGACTGCCCTAACCACGTACTATGCATCTAGCTATAGTTTCTCTGTAGGTTCTGCTTTCAGCATTCCTAATCAAGCGTGCAGATCTTGTTCTATCTAGTTAAGCAGCTGACAGCTTCCTGCTCTGAGTTTCTATGCAGACTAGACGAAAGCAGATTGAAAAGAATTGGAAAGAATATGTTCCATTTTAAATGAAGTGCTTTCAAATTTGGGGGTCTTACAGCCCTGGGGACATCTTTAGGCCCTTCCTTTAGGGATGTCTGCAGGGGAGCACAAAATAGAATGGAATGGAATGGAATGGAATGGAATGGAATAGAATAGAATAGAATAGAATAGAATAGAATAGAATAGAATAGAATAGAATAGAATAGATGGAATGGAATGGAATGGAATGGAATAGAATAGAATAGAATAGAATAGAATAGAATAGAATAGAATAGAATGGAATGGAATGGAATGGAACGGAACGGAACGGAACGGAACGGAACGGAACGGAACGGAACAGAATAGAATAGAATGAAGGAACGGAACGGAACGGAACGGAACAGAACAGAACAGAACAGAACAGAACAGAACAGAATAGAATGAAGGATAGAATGGAATGGAATGGAATGGAATGGGATGGGATGGGATGGGATGGAATAGAATAGAATAGAATAGAATAGAATAGAATAGAATAGAATAGAATGGAATGGAATGGAATGGAATGGAATGGAATGGAATGGAACGGAACGGAACGGAACGGAACGGAACAGAACAGAATAGAATGAAGGATAGAATGGAATGGAATGGGATGGGATGGAATAGAATAGAATAGAATAGAATAGAATAGAATAGAATAGAATGGAATGGAATGGAATGGAATGGAATGGAATGGAATGGAATGGAATAGAATAGAATAGAATAGAATAGAATAGAATAGAATAGAATAGAATAGAATAGAATAGAATAGAATAGAATAACAGAGTTGGAAGGGATCTTGGGGGTCTTCTAGTCCAACCCCCTACTCAGACAAGGAAGCCTTATACCATTTCAGACTAATGGTTGCCCAATCTCTTCTTAAAAACCTCCAGTATTGGAGCATTCAACAACCTCTGGAGGCAAGTTGTTCCACTGATTTATTGTTCTAACTGTCAGGAAATTTCTTTTTAGTGCTAGGTTGCTTCTCTCCTTGGTTAATTTGCATCCATTGCTTCTTGTCCTTCCCTCAGGTGCTTTGGAGAGTAGCTTGACTCCCTCTTCTTTGTGAAATGAAGCTGGAAGCTGGATATGTGCAGTCAACCCTCTCCCTTGTTTTCATTTGTTTCATACAAAGCATAAAAAAGTTTTCATCTGTTTCATGCAAAGCATAAAAAAAAATAGGTGGGGCTTTAATTGCACAGGTGCAACCATCATCTGTGTTAACCCCTTCCTGCAGCCTTTCCTGTATTCATTGCAAGTCCTCCCCCCCCCCCCAATATAAAGGAACTGACCCTTCCCTGTAGTTTTTTTTCAAAGCAAAGCAGAAGGGAAACCTGGTTTCCCCCACAGGAGGTGAAGGCAGAGCTCCTCGTGCTGACATAACTGACAGCAAAGGGGAAAGACTTCAGATGGGATTCCAGCAAAGCAGTAAGTGGCAACAGAGCTGAGGGTTTTTGTAGCAAGGCAAAGTAATAATAATAATAATAATAATAATAATAATAATAATAATAATAATAATAATAATAATAATAATAATAATAATAATAATAATAATAATAATAATAATAATAAAGTTGGAAGGGACCTTGGAGGTCATCTAGTCCAGTGGTTCTCAACCTGTGGGTCGGGACCCCATTTGGGGTCGATCGAACATTTCACGGGGGTCGCCAAGCAAGGCTGTCCGCCATTTTTTCCCCCTTTTCCGGCGGGTGCCTTACCTCCCTTGAGCTGGGCCAGCTGGTGGTCGGCCTGCTCCATCTCTGCCGCTTGCCAGCTATGCCTCGGCCGGCGCAGGGGGTGGAACCACGCATGCGCAGCACTCCCGGGCAGGGAAAGTCCTCGACTTACGACTGGTTGGGTAGTCCTCGACTTACGACCGGTTTAGTCCTCGACTTACGACCGGTTGGGGTCGCGGCATTAAAAAGGTTGAGAACCACTGATCTAGTCCAACCCCCTGCTCAGGCAGGAAACCCTATACCATTTCAGAAAAATAGCTGTCCAGTCTCTTCTTAAAAACTTCCAGTGTTGGAGCATTCACCGCTTCTAGAGGCAGGTTGTTCCACTGGTGAATTGTTCTAACTGTCAGGAAGTTTCTCCTTAGTTCCAGGTTGCTTCTCTCCTTGAGTGGTCCAACAGGTCTGCACTGTTGATAAAGAACCAGTGGTTATTCCTCCTCTCTCTTTTTTATTCCTTGCAAAAGGCGGGACAAATCAATAATAAACCTACACCTTGAATACTGACTTCAGGCTGACCGCAGACATGGTTTGAATTCTTTTTCTTTCCATCCACTTTAACGGAGGGTTTTTGAACCTACCGTGTGTTTGTGTGTGT
>NW_015395083.1:0-1971 GCF_001527695.2 Protobothrops mucrosquamatus | reverse complement strand
GAACATACACGAAAGTGACATGGACTGAAAAACAAATTGATTTGTTGACCTCTGCTGCAGCATAGTTGGTTCTTTTGAAACCTGGAGTTTTTATCCAAAGGTCTTTTTATATCTCTCTATATCTATGTATCTCTATATCTCTATATCCATCCATCCATCCATCCATCCATCCATCCATCCATCCATCCATCCATCCATCTATCCATCTATCCATCTATCTATCTATCTATCTATCTATCTATCTATCTATCTATCTATCTATCTATCTATCTATCTATCTATCTTCTGGAAATGTCTCCAGGATCAACAGGCTCCCAAGATGTATCAAAGGTTGGTTTCCAGCTGAGAAAGCATCCTTCCAAAAGAAATGCGTGTAATAAAGTGTAGCCAGACTGTCTTGCTGGGTGAAATATTACTGTACCACAAAAGCTCACAAAAGGAACTCGCAGCCGTACGAAGCTGTGGATGGTTTGAACTGATGCCTTTGAAAAACTGCCTCGGTGACAGAATGAGAACACATACATGGAAGTCGGCAGACAGGGAGAAGACTCAAAGGAAGAGGTCAGTGATTATGAGTGTGGGTGTCTGTGTGTAGAGCCATCCCAGCTGCACCACACAGTTCATGCTGAGCTATATTTCAAGAGGAACAAAAGGAGAGGAAGGAAAGGTCTCTTTCCAGTAAAGCTTATCCTGTTGCCCTTCTTCCTTGCCTGCATTCACACAGTGTACTAAACGCAGGTTAACAAAACAGTGTTCCAATATTTGAGGGGGGGGTCAAACTATTTTCCCAAGCACCAAGACAAGAAACAATAGATGGAAACTAACCAAGGAGAGAAGCAACCTAGAACTAAAGAGAAATTTCCTGACAATTAAGAAGAGGAACGGCTTGCCTTCAGAAGTTGTGGGTGCTCCAACACTGGAGGCTTTCAAGAAGAGACTGGACAACCATTTGTCTGAAATGGTATAGGGTCTCCTGCTTCAGCAGGGGGTTGGACTAGAAGATCTCCAAGGTCCCTTCAACTCTGTTATTCTATATTCTATGGATTGCAGCAAATCTCTGAGCATGCCACTGTTCCTCCAAAATACACACCCACCAGGCCATTCTGTTGTTCCAGACATGGTCCAATTCTGGAATGGAAGGTTTCTCTCTGGTAGCAAACATTTTGTCCTTCCTTGTGTGAAGTTAAATGTTATGTTTTGCTTGGGAGTTATCCAGAAACCAAGTTTGGAATGGGGTAAATTCACTTTGATGTTCCTGACCACAAAAGAAGGCTAATGTAGGCTCACCATGTTTTAGTCTGGATTCACTTCCTGCTCTATCATCTGCAGTCCAGTACTATAGATTTATTGGCAGTAGTATTGAAATGCTTTACCTTTGGGAAGTTTAGGAAATCCTGGAAGCAAGCTATAGTGCATGGTTGCCAAGTGGCCCTCCATCCAGGGCCAAATACGTACAGGCTTACTTTGCTTGTTAGAGATCAGCCAAAATTGGCTGAATGTTGACATGTAAATCAACAAAAAAGCCAATGCAGTCCTAGGCTGCATTAATAGAGGGATAGAATCAAGATCACATGAAGTGTTAATACCACTTTATAATGTCCTGGTAAGACATACTTGGAATATTGCATCCAGTTTTGGTCACCGCGATATAAAAAAGATGTAGAGACTCTGGAAAGAGTGCAGAGAAGAGCAGCAAGAATGATTAAGAGGCTGGAGGCTAAAACATTTGAGAAATGGTTGAAGGAATTGGGTATGTCTAGTTTAATGAAAGGAAGGGGTGACTAGGGGTGACATGATAGCAGTCTTCCAATATCTAAGGGGCTGCACTAAGAAGAGGGGGTCAACCTATTCTCCAAAGGACCTGAAGGAAGGACAAGAAACAAGGGATCGAAACTATAGTAATCAAGGAGAGAAACAATCTAGAATTAAGGAGAAACTTCCTAACAGTGAAGACAATTAACCAGTGGAACG
>NW_015395082.1:9879-10898 GCF_001527695.2 Protobothrops mucrosquamatus | reverse complement strand
TGATGATGATGATGATGATGATGATGATGATGATGATGATGATGATGCCAAGAGCATCAGAGGATTCTATATACTCCAAGGAAGAAGGCAAGGCGTGGCAGAGTCTTGAGCTGTGAGAACATGAGTGCTTCAGACAAATGTCAGGAGAAACCTCTATGGAATTATGAACTCTCTGTGTGGAAAATAAGTCCACTTGGTTCCTTTGCAAGCAGGAGAAGGCATAAAAGTGTCACACACGGCTGTCCTTGGAGAAGCACCTGCGCGCTTCTTCCAGAATTGTTGTTGTGCAATGCAGAGAGGTACTGTCAGCGCCACTTCAACTGGTCTGCTATTTGCTTTCATAAACTGGACAATTCTGGTTGATGGACCTCACCATTACACAGTCATTATATGGTCCAACCCTTTCATTTAAAAGCTATTCCTATTGAGTGACCAACAACTCCATAGATATACGTGAAAGGAATGAGGGGATTAAAAAGTGAGGGTCATACGTTCATGGATAGTACAATTCCAGGTAGGGGAAAAGGACACTTATTATCAACCCCCCGAGATCCGGATCATTCCGGATCTCCTTACTTTCCGCCGCGCCCTCAAGACATGGCTTTTCCAACAAGCGGGCCTGGCCTAGGGAGGATTTTTAAATTGGGTTTTTTAGAAATTTTAATTACCACAACACTAAAATATTGGTTTTAATTTGGTTTTATTCGGTGGGGTGTGTGGGTCTTTCTTTGTCTTTTAATAATGTTGTGAGTCGCCCTGAGTCCTTCGGGAGAAGGGCGGGATATAAATTGAAATAATAAATAAATAAATAAATAAATAAAAGTTGCAGAATAAAATGAACTTTGTTTCTTGACTGAGAGTCTGTCTAGTAGTCTGTCTCATTCAGTGAACATGTCCTATTTCTTACACCTTGTTTTTATATGCTTACATCTGGTTTAATTTTGTTGTTGTTAGTTGCAAAGTCGTGTCTGACCCATCGCGACCCCATGGACAACATTCCTCCAGGCCTTCCTGTCCTC
>NW_015395082.1:4171-6138 GCF_001527695.2 Protobothrops mucrosquamatus | reverse complement strand
TTCCATTAATTGCTTTTTCTACCATTTGGTTAAAAAAATGTCTAATCAGAAAATGACTATACTCCCTTCTGCCAAGAGTATAGTATTTCAAAGTTGTTAATAGCAAGCTTATGTTATCATTTTTGCACATAGCATAATTTATACCATTTTAAGATGGATAATTTTAAGTGACTTTTCTGTCTTGTTTTGTGGGGCCAATACACAGCATTAACTGATCAGCCTAAAATTCACTCAAAGGAAAATCAATGCCGAATGTCCCTCCTGGAAATAAAGAAACAACGGGACTGAAAGGAATAATGCAAGAGAGAGAAAATCTATAAGGCCCCTTTCTGTGAATATTCTACAAGTTGAGGAGAGTCATTTACAAAGATGCATGTTTGATTTGCATTATGGAGGTGTCTGCCATTGTTAGAAATCTGAGAGCTGATTGACCATAATCTCCAAGGAACCTGTAGATGTTTGGTACAAAATGAGTAAATAGTACACATTCTTGTCTATTGACTGAAATGGTTGGTGCTTACAGTTTGACTGAGTTGGGGCATGCTATGAAGAACACACTAAAGACAGAGAGTTTTTCCTTGACTTAGGATTGATCTCCCATTTTCCATTTTTATCTACATGTTTTTCCAAAGTAACTATGACTTACCGTAATTTGATGATGTATACTATCTCCAGATAGACCTGTTTTGTACTGCAACTTCAGATTCTGACCAATTAATTGGCACCTTGTATTATGCATATTTGTGAAATGTTTGTAATCCATATGAGAGAGCTGTAGTTCAGTGACAAAACACATGCTTTATTTATATGAAGACTTTATTTGCTATCCTTATTAAATTTCTATGGCTTGGGTGTGTGGAAAAAGCTTCCATTCTTGCCTAATTCTCCTTGTTTGGTTTTGCAGCCTTGTTATCAAGCTTTGAATAAAAATAATTGGTGGTGATGACTGCACCAAGGGATTAAGATTGGCCTCAGACAGCTGGATCACCTCTCTTTGTTACAAACTCTTTGTTTACTGGGTGCCAGAAAATTGTGCTCGCTGCTCCGATCAGGCAGCTCTTTGTGACAAAGGCAATCACAAAACATTTTTCTCCTTGTTTGGAGTGGTTTCCTGTTTATAAAAAACAGGTTGTTTCTTTTGCCACAAACAAATGCTGCAATTTTGCACATAACCGCAGTTTTCTTAATGGCAGCCTTTGAACAATGCTCTGCAACATGGCAACGTCTCCTTGTGATGGACCACTTAAGTAGACCGCCTGTATGGAGAGGCAGTTGGCATGAGCAAACTCATAGGGAAGCCAGGCCCTTGGGAGATACTGAAAGCTGCTCTTACATGCAAAGATTCCCCTTCTCAGAAACAGAACCACTGATACACTGATGTTGCTGTGGTTCTTTTTTTCAGGTTAACTTGAAGTGTGCTCCAGGATGTAGCAAAATGAGATGATGGATTATACAGACTGACTTCAAAGAGCTGATAGGCAATCCGCCCTAGGCACAAACCAGCTGGGTGACTTTAAGCCATTCTCTCTCTCTCTCTCTCTCTCTCTCTCTCTCTCTCTCTCTCTCTCTCTCCCATAAGAAGGAAGCAAGGGCAAACTATTTCCAAAAATCTTGCCAAGAAAACAGCAAGAACTTGTCCAGGCAATTGCAGGGAATCAATGCTGACTCAAAGGCACCTCCCCCAAAAGTCACCTTTTTGATAAATAAGAACCAGTGCAATACTAGACTACTAAAATGTGGGGGACTTGTGGCTCAAGGATGGCCTCTTCCCATTTAATCCTGCCTGTTTCCTGGAGTCTGAATTCAGAATTTCTTGTTTTGGCTTGGCTTTTTATTTTGTACTTATTCTTTATTCGTATAGGCCCCTTGCTACCCAATTTGTATTTTCAGGTAGTTTCAGTTATGTGAAACTTAAATGTTTTTGAAATTGCTGTCTGCTGCACTGTGCTGCATTTGATGCTGAACTT
>NW_015395082.1:0-1969 GCF_001527695.2 Protobothrops mucrosquamatus | reverse complement strand
TATATTATATTATATTATATTATATTATATTATTATATTATATTATATTATATTATATTATATTATATTATATTATATTATTATATTATATTATATTATATTATATTATATTATATTATATTATATTATATTATATTATATTATATTATATTATATTATATTATATTATATTATATTATATTATATTATATTATATTATTATATGTACAATTGGATATAATGATTGTATGATCTGATGATCCATATAAAAGCATTATCCTTTCCTGGACCAATGAGAGGTTTCATTTTATAAAGATGAAATGCTATTAAGTAATTTTAATAAGGAGACTGTTCAAAATAGAGAGAGTAAATATGTGGGGATTCAAAAGCCCAGATATTTAAGTGTTAAATACCCCCAGCCCAAAATGCACTAAACTAAACTGTCAGTTTTACTTTGGCCCACATTCAGTTATTTTAATCTCCAATTTTCTCCGTGCTCTTTGGGAAGAAATGTATAAATTAAATAATAGCCCCCAGACTTTCTTAACCCCAAAAATAAAACCCCTTCTGTTATTTTGATAGCAGTACTTGAGATATATGGACTCCAGAAGATGGTAGAGGACAGGAAGACCTGGAGGAACATTGTCCATGGGGTCGCGATGGGTCGGGCAGGACTTCGCAACTAACAACAACAACTTGAGATATTTATTAGATTCCCTCCTTTATTTCAACCCTCTTCTGCCTCGCAAACTGGTAGCTCTTGGAGGTCTCTAAAATTGGCTTAAAGGGCAGCCGAATTGTCAATGGATATGCCAAGGGTTAACACACACACACAAAAAGAGCAGGCTGATGCCACAGGATGTTAGGGAAGCAAAACACACTCTTGCCCAGGAGGGACACGGAATACCCTTTGATTCAGACTTTCTCAGCATGGGTGGCTCAGGGGCTCCAGGCACTTTCTCTGTCTGCCGAATACAGTGCATATCTGACTGCAGCAAGAGCACTGCAATCTAAGAAAAGCAAGCACTTGTTGCTCCGTAAGCAAAAGCCAGGTTGTTATGCATCCCGCATGCCTGAGCTAACCCACCTTCCGGTGCCAAAAAGAACAGCCCACTGTCTCCTGGAGCCTGGAGCTGGGATTAATGGCAGCCTTTAATTATGCCACTCTGCAGCAGCTGCCACCACAGTTCCGCAAGAAATTGGGAATAATGCACATGCGGAGGAGACATATTGTACAACTGGAAGCATGTTTACTTTGGGCTTAGCCCCACTGAGTTCATGGAGTCCCTAGGAAGTACACTCAGGATATCAGCTTCAGACTTCAGGCTCCCAGGCCATTGTTTAATGTACACTCATCACTCAGGGCTGCAAGGCTCCAGTGAAATGTGTTTTCTTTTCTTTTTTATATATTTAGGAAAAGAGGAATATCAGGCTGAAGTGGCGCAGTCGATCAAGAAGAGCCCATATCTGTGATGTTTGGCTTTACCAGCAGGGAAGGCAAGAAAAAAAAATCCAGGCACGATGGCCAGAAACTGTTCAAATCGGGATTCCTGTTACAGGATTTGACTTCCTTGGGAAAAACCAAGATAAACCACAACCAGACTCTCTCATATATTAAATGCAGAATTCATGGCGTCTGGATCAGCCTTTTTCCCACATCCCCAACCTAGTTTACATTGGTTACTATCTTTCCTGGTCAAGATTTCTAAAGAACTTGAAAGACAGCACTCTATTTTATGAGCTGGCATAAATAAATGAGTTTCTTAAGAAGGATGGGAGATGTTTTGCCTGCTTAGTTTGCTGAGGAATTCCATCCTTGAAAAATCCTAGGTGCTTTCATTTTTCTTCACTCCAATCACTGACATTTTCCAAATTGAGTTCTTTCTCACCATCCATGAACATCTGGCTGCACCATTATATGTGCTCTAAGTCAGACTGTGAACACTTTTCAAATCCAGTGGAATCTAAATCCATGGAAAATCGCATAGGT
>NW_015395081.1:12808-19829 GCF_001527695.2 Protobothrops mucrosquamatus | reverse complement strand
AATCTTGAGTTAGGTCTTGGGGGTCCATGGCCATGGTCGGTGGCCACAAAAGATATTTAAAGGGGGTCTGTGGTGAATAAAGGGATGAGAACCACTGCTATATGCTATATAACGTATGTGAGAAATTTAAAGTAGGAATGTTATAATGCTAATGATGACACACAAGCCTGACTAAATAGAAAGTATAATTATGGTTAGACGGTGTGGAGCACCCCAGATTTATTGTCCCAAATACATTTTTGAATACTTTTACCAAAGCAAAGCATAGCTGCTTTAAATTGTTAGAAATAGACATGATTTTCATGCTTTTTTGTACAATATGATACTGAAGCAGAGCACATTCCTAGTAACTTCCACATTTGTGGTAAATTCTATAATTTTATTTACTTTTACAGAATTATGGAAGTTACTAAGAATATGCTCTGTGAATTATGGAAGAGAAGCCTCTATATCAGTGGTGGCGAACCTATGGCACGGGTGCCAGAGGCGGCACTCAGAGCCCTCTCTGTGGGCACGCGCGCCGTCGCCCCAGTCCTAGGCCTTCAGCTGGGTTTTATAAAACCTTTTCGCTTTAGGCCTCCGCTGCCGTGTGCAAAAAAATAATAAAAGGTTCAATCAATCAATCAACTTTAACTTCTCGCGGGAAAAAAAAAGAACTCGCCAAGTTGGAATTGACTGATTGAA
Source organism: Protobothrops mucrosquamatus (assembly GCF_001527695.2). NCBI lineage: Eukaryota > Metazoa > Chordata > Lepidosauria > Squamata > Viperidae > Protobothrops > Protobothrops mucrosquamatus. Next base: position 19,145 of record NW_015395081.1, on the reverse strand, counting down.
CTTTTTAGTCCCACCCAGTCTGCTGTTACCACCGCAGCCACGCCCACCTAATGGGCCATGCCCACCTGGCACCTGACGATGCATAAGTGGGTTTTGGGTTGCAATTTGGGCACTCGGTCTCTAAAAGGTTCGCCATCACTGCTCTATATAGTGTTCTCAAAAGTGAAGCAGGCTTTATTTTTCACTAATGCTTTTTCATGTCCGAAAGAGCTATGTTTTGAGGTAAAGAGGGGGCAATTAGTTTTAACTCTTGAAACAGTTTAGGGGTTTTCTTTTTGCGCATATTCTTGTATTATTAGCACAATGACTTGTTTTACATTAGAGAAGCCATTTCCAAGATTTTAATGAGAGCTAAATAAGTGATAGGAAGAGGTGGCACTTAATCTCTTTCTCATAGATTTATTTTGAAGGATTGTAACAACCTGCAGTCACCTATTCTTCTCTAGTTTCCTGTCCCACGTGCCCCAAACAAACATAATTCATTTTGTTTTTTTCTTGCTGATAGCTGTACACCAAAAACAAGTGAGATAATATTTCCATAGTTATCATCAGGGCTTTTTTTCTCGGAGAAAAGGTGGCGGAACTCAAACCTGGCCACGCCCTCATCAAACCCTAGGACCGCCCCTTTAGAGAACAGGAATGCAAGTAAAATTTGGGAGGGGCTATTTCCGGTGTGGGAGGGGCTATTTCCGGTGCGGCCGGCCCGGAAAAAGGTGCCGGAACGCGGTTCCGCCGCGTTCCGGCTGAAAAAAAGCCCTGGTTATCATCATTTTCATAGGAAGAAAGTACAGACTTTCTGGGAACCTTTTAGTCCCTTCTATATTATTAGTAATTCAGAATGTTGTTTAGAATGTTTGCTATATTATTTTATTGTTGCAAGCTATCCTGAGCACCATGTTTTGGAGAGTCAAAGTGTAAAAATAAATGTGTGGGATTTCTTTGAGAGGGTCTGATTTTCCTGTTAATTGTTTCAAAAATAGGTTTCATTTGCTTGATTTCTGTATTTTTAAGGTAAAATTCAGAAAGTTAAAACATATAATTATTAAAGGGAATGTAATATTCAAATTCACAACTACAATCAGCCATTGGCTAACTAGTGGCATGTCACATAATATCTAAGTTTGAAGTTATAGATCTCTCATTTTATTTATTTTCCAATCCAATATATTTTGCCTGGCATAAAAAACATGTAGCAGAACTTGGTTCATATTTTTGTATCCCTTAAATTCTTTCAAAGTATCATTTGCTTTAATTTTAGCACAAATGTTAAATAAAATTCATTTATATATATTTCAGCTTTCTGTGTACTTTGAAATGTAGCATGGTTAATCCAAAGATTTCTTATCTATATCATTATAGTAGCGTCTGTTTTTGGATTATAGGCCTCACCTGTTTTGCTTTGAGAATGAATGTAAGACTTTAGGAAGTAGGGCAGAAAATCAATCTACATCACAATATCATATTTGACATTTTGATTATATAAATAGTTCACATAACAACAGTGCAGGGTGCTGGATTTTACTCATTTTTGCTTGATCTAAATAGCTAACTTAATAACTATTAATTAGTGCAGATTTTTATGTTTCCCAGATGCATCTGACCATTGGCATATATTCATGTATTCATTGTTTTCACAGAGGAAAAAAAATAGTCTTTTGATAGTAGTAATTATAGCAGTAAAATCGAGTTTACAAATAGGAACATATTTTGAATATCCGGGTGATACAATTATATGTGTGGTGGTTGATCATTAATGCCTCTTTATTGGTTGAAAATCAGATAGTCTTTACAGCAAATCTTGAGCTGAATAAGGTATGATTTTTAACTCCTAATACTTACCATTAGGTGATCAAGTGTCCATATAGAATCCCCCAGATACCATGCATTTTATCATGGTTATCCTATTATTTAAAAAGGTTAAGTGGCAAAGCCTTCCTCAAGTCAGATTTAACTTTTGATGCTCTATAGGCATGACAATAGTATAGAAGTAATTTGTGATTGCTTTCCTCTAGAACAGAAATAGTGAACTATGGCCCTTTTATGACTTGTGGACTTCAACTCCCAGAATTCCTGAGTCGGCCCACAGGTCATAAAGGGGCCATAGTTCACCATCCCTGCTCTAGAGCATTTCTTTGGCTCTATAGTCTGAGTTACAGCTGCAGGTTTTCTGATGGGCTCTCTCTCTCTCAGATATTAACCAGTCTGATCCTATTTATTTCCCTGATGCTAATTCATTTTGTGTTATTAGATATTCTAATATTATAAATGCTTTAATCTGCAAAATGGAGCCTACTTGAGAAAAAGAAAGAAAAACAAATTAATAAAGGTTCTGTGATTTGCTTAACATTCATATGCAAATGTGCATTTATTAATCAAAGCAACTCACCATGTTGTTTCCAGAAGCTCTTAACTTTTACTGTTAGGTGATTACACTTTTTTCTATAACCACAGATCACAGATTTTTAAAGTGGAATTTGAAGATATATTTTTTTTTAAGAGTATCAGCTGGGGTTGTCTGGATTTGTTTGTGAGGGTCTTCTTTTTTAGCTGCTCTTATGTCTTTTGAGCAATTGTGGACATCATTTTTTTCTTTTAGTCTAAATAGCACTTTAGTTCAAAGGTGGCCTTTATGTTTGAAACACTCTTTATTTTCTGCTTATGCCGCAAGAGCAGGTTGCTTAGTGCAATGTGATCTTAACCTATGTATTTGGGTAACATTTTGGAAAACATGATACAAACACTTACCTAGTAGTGAAAGTGTGTTTGTATAGGTAGTCCTTGATTTATGACTGTCCATTTAATGGCAGTTCCAAGTTATGACAGCTTTGGAAAAAGTGATTTATGACCTGCACTTACACAATTTATGTGCTTGGCAACAGGCTCACATTTATGACTGGTTGAAGCATTCTGCGGTCACATGATTGACTTTTGCTATATATTTTTGCTGAGTTCCAGCAAAAAACAGCCATTGGGAAAGCTCATGACTGTGTAATTTGCTTAACAGCTGCAGTGATTCACTTAACAAATGCTGCAAAAATTGTAAAATTGGGTCTGACTTGATTTACAATCACAATGATTTACCATGGAAATTCTGGGCCAATTGTGATTGTAAGTTGAAAACCGCCTATAAATGTTTGTTAATTTGTAGTTTCCTATGTTGCTGCTTATATAATAAACTAAATGAAGAAATGTTTATGCTTTTGCTGGCTCATAAAAAGTGTTAGGTAATTTTTGGATAATTATTGTGACCTTGTTTAAATATAGAAAAATTAAGCTTTGTTTAAATTAATTTAAAATTACTAAACGAAATTAAAAAGAGGAAAAGAGAAAAATCTCTAAGGAAAAGTGTGTAGAGAATAGCTTCTAAAATTCTATCTGACAGTTAGCAGCACATGCACACGCAGTGGCTCAGTGCTCTCCCTTTCGGTGTTTTGTGTGGTTGTTTTTGTGTGTGTTGTAGTTGCTTTTCTTTGTCATACCCTGTTGGGCGAATAACACCTATGGGGCACAATCTTTTGCAAATAGGTTTACAGAGTGAGAGGGCTATTACAGCTGAGTTTCTGTGCTCTCACGATATACCGATATACCGGCAGAAGCAGCTAGGACCATGGGCTCTCCATGGGTTACTATCCCAGCAGGGAGGAAGCGGAAAAAACGAAGGAACAGGAAACAAAAGCGAGGCTGCCGGGCTGGTGTGCTAGCGAGGCTATGTAAGCACCCAAACAAACCACCGTTTCCGAGCATTTTTCTTGCCAATGTAAAATCCCTCGCCAAAGAAATGGATGAGTTGAGGCTGCGAATTACAACAAACAGGTTTATCAAGGACTGCTGTGTTTTACTGATCACAGAGATCTGGCTTCACTCATCTATACCAGATACAGCTGTCAAGCTAGTGGGCTGCACAGTGCACTGCCAGGATAGGAGCAGAGATTCTGGTAAAAGTGAAGAAGGGTTTATGCATATTTGTCAACAACAGTTAGTGTACCAACACAAAGACTGTAGACAGTCACTGCTCTATGGACCTGGAATATATGATTGTATGGCTGGACACCATCAAAGTTGACACCAGTCAGAGCATAGAAAAACTCAAAAAAGTACTGCAAAATCAGAAGATGTGGACAGATTTGGCCCATAGAATCACCAAGAGTCAGACACAATTGAATGGATATCATCATCATCATCATCACCACCACCACCATCATCATCATATCTTTGTGTAGTGTGGAAAGCATGGAACAGACTGCATATTTTCCACTTAGTGTCCCATGACCTGGAGGAAGGATGAAGAAGGAAAGGAGAGGCACAATCTGCAGAATTCTGGATCACTGTCTACTGCCCTTTTGGTATGGATAAATGGATGGATTTTTTTTCTGGAATGTATTTTTTTCCAGAGCCTGGCTAGGTCTGATCTATTTTTAAACCTGTTCTCCCTTTTGCCAGCTTCTTCTGCGTTACTAAACCTGATCCTATTGTGTCTATTTTCATTTTGCTAGCAGGTGCAGAGATTAGAAAGAGTCCTGTGTCCTTTATATAATTTTGTTCTAAGATTCCATTGAGGTGATAGTATTTTAATTAATTTAAAAAACTCACTAAGCCAGTGGTTCTCAACTTGTGGGGGAAGGCCACAATGTCTTCACAGGGGGTCTGTGGAGGCTTGAAGAAATATTATGATTTAAATCTTGAGTTACGTCTTGGGGGTCTGTGGCCATAATCTGTGGCCACAAAAGGTATTAAAAGGGGGTATGTAGTGAAGAAAAAGTTGAGAACCACTGCACTAAGCAATTTAGTAAAGAAGCATATGTAAACTTTACTGAATTTGAGAATATTTTCTGATTTATCATGTGAGAATATTGTTTACTTAGTCTGCTACCAACTGATACACACCCACACCCACACCCACACACAAAACCAGGGGCCCTAAGGCCTCACATGCAAGTCAGGAGCAAACAAACTGTATCTTTGGCTAACCGCTGCTCACATGGCCCCATGTGGACTTCCTAAAGATTGCCCCTAAGGAAACAAGATGTCAACAACAGCAACAGCAGAAAAGATTGTGTTACTTAGTAGAGCACATTTGGAAGTCAACTGGCTTACTGAGTAAATTCTTCTTTGTTATCTCTTGTATTATCTTTCCTCACTTATGACATTCTATTTGTAGCTAAAGAACTTATCCACTTGACTTAGTTGTTCTTTTGGCTTTGTTTTTGCCAGCTTTGACCTCTCAAGATTTAAATCATTTCATTATCTCCATATCATCAACGATCTGGACGAGGGGATAGATGGGGAACTCATCAAATTCCTCACCAAGATGGCAGGAATAGCCAACACTCCAGAAGACAGGCTTAGGATACAGGAGGATCTGGACAGACTTGAACACTGGGCACTATCTAACAAAATGAAATTCAATGGTGAAAAAAGTAAGATTCTACATTTAGGCAAGAAAAACCATATGCACAGGTATAGTTTAGGGGGTACCTTGCTCAATAGTAGTAACTGTGAGAGGGATCTCGGAGTCCTAGTGGACAATCATTTAAATATGAGCCAGCAGTGTGCTGCAGCTGCCAAAAAGGCCAACACAGTGCTAGGCTGCATTAACAGAGGGATAGAATCAAGATCACGTGAAGTATTAATACCTCTTTACAATGCCTTGGTAAGGCCACACTTGGAATACTGCATCCAGTTTTGGTCACCACGATGTAAAAAAGATGTTGAGACTCTAGGAAGAGTACAGAGAAGAGCAACAAAGATGATTAGGGGACTGGAGGCTAAAGCATATAAGGAACGGTTGCTGGAATTGGGTATGTCTAGTTTAACGAAGAGAAGGACGAGGGGGGACATGATAGCAGTGTTCCAATATCTCACGGGCTGTCACAAAGAAGAGGGAGTCAAGCTATTTTCCAAAGCGCCTGAAGGCAGGACAAGGAGCAACGGGTGGAAGCTAACCAAAGAGAGAAGCAACCTAGAACTAAGGAGAAACTTCCTGACAATTAGAACAATTAACCAGTGGAACAACCTGCCTCCAGAAGCGGTGAATGCTCCAACACTGGAAGTTTTTCAGAAGAAACTGGATGGCCATTTGTCCAAAATGGTATAGGGTTTCCTGCCTGAGCAGGGGATTGGACTAGATGACCTCCAAGGTCCCTTCCAACTTTATCATCATCATCATCATCATCATCATCATCATCATCATCATCATCATCATCATCATCATCATCATCATCATCATCATCATCATATCAATAATATCATCTCCTACCTCTTCCTTTCATTGTTCATTGTTATTTTAATTATTATTTTGAAATGTTATCTATTATTTTGATGCATTGTACCCCCCCCC
>NW_015395081.1:8930-11095 GCF_001527695.2 Protobothrops mucrosquamatus | reverse complement strand
GTTTAAAAATTTAATGAGCCGAGCTTTCGTCAGAACCATCTGACATCATCAGGGCGTTAAAACAGCAGTCTGGAAGAAACCCTTATAAAGCGTATGGATATGACTAGTAATTAAAGTACAAACTTGACTCTTGGGTACATTCATTACAAGACAATAAGTAACACTGATCACCAAGAGAGTAATTAAAAGTGTTTAAAAGCGTCTAAAAGCATTAAAAGCATTTAAAAACATTTAATAAAATACAAAGTAACCGAGCTTTCGTCCGGTGCTCCCGACATCATCAGGGTCCAAAAAAGGCGGTACCTGGGAGGAACTTATATGCAGTCTCTAAGTGCCTGCATCCGGCTATGCGAACGTGTAATCGGACCCAGCTGCCTGTGCTCCTGTGCTACAAGTGCGTTTCTTCTTCCCATATGCAATCCCTCAACATCCCCTCTCCATTCCTCACTGCGTATCTTTCTAACACCAATATCTGGGCTGGGCGGACCCCCCCAATGCATTTGTTACCGATCGTACTCTTTGCATCCCCGTCAATACATACGGGGTTCCCTTCATCACATGTTCCACCCATCCCCTCACGCACTTCAGCTAAAACGCAGTTGGTTTCCCCCCCCTCCTCCAGTCGTCATAGTCCGGGCACCTCCTCTTGCTCCGGGCACCTCCTCTTGCTCCGCCATTCTGAATCATATATATATGATTTAATATATTGTATGTAAATCCTATATTTTGGAGCAATGTGCTTTTTGCTCTGTGTCCAGCAGTACATAACAATCAATACAATAAACACATATGCTGCAAATGAAAATTGGAAACCAAGAAAGGTTGGCAAAATAAAGCCAGCATAAAAACTCACTAAAGACAAATTAAATTTAAAAGAAATTAATTAGGAATACCAATGCAAAGTATTTCAGATATATTTAGACACTATCCAAGGGGGCTTGGCAAACAATGTTCTTCCTTTGCTATCATATTATTTCATACAGTTTTACAACAAGAGCAATTGTATTATGTTAAAAAATCCCAGTGTATATAACTGTTTTAGTTAAGCCATCTTAAAGTTTACTGGGATAGTTGAGGAGGTCTTTTTTATAAGAAACAAACATTTTTTTTAGATTGATGTCTTGGGACCTCGATTTTATTTATTTATTTATAGATCACCCAATCCCGACATTATTCTGTATATATTCTGTATATATATATGTAAAAGCATAAAGGATACAGCTAAGTATTCAAAACAAGAATAAAACAAAACAAAATATGCAAAAGGACAAAATGGGGGCTTTACAATAATCCTAGCCCATGGCCTGTGAAAACAACCAAGTCTTCAGTAGTTTTCTAAACAACTAAACATCTAAAGATTGGAGCCACACAAATTTCTACAGATACAATAGTTACCTTTTAAATCATTCTTTGAGGCAAAAAATTGTGTATTTTTTGCTACAACAATTCTAAAAAAATTATTCTAAAACTACACAACCCAGGACCCACTGGTCATCCTTTGAAAGATGTTTTTTTTAATCAGATTTCTCAATACCTTCAACAATGTCAGAATCTCTAACAGACTGCCTTCTCTGGAAGAGTTGGGATACATTTAGAGATGTATCAGACTTGAAAATAACAGTCAAACATCAGCACAGGAAATGCTTTATGACATTTTGTATTATGTCATAAACTGTTTTATGATAATTTTTATGTTATGAGGTTTTTATCAAAATTGACAAATTTCAATTCCATGGGAGTCATGAGTTCTGGATTTTGGAGCCATGTTTTCTGTAAGTTAGCCCATTTGAGGTACCTTGGTTGAAAAGGTTTTGTACTATGATGCAATGATTTGCCCAGGTAAAGGTTATGGGAAAAAGAATCTTAGTAATATACAGATAGATTCTTCTTATGAAGCTTTATCAGACTAGGTAGCATGTACTTGGCTGATGAAATCGAACAAAAGTATGATTATTAGGAGCAAAGTTTTTTTTATTATTTGTAGTAAGTAGCATTTTTTAAAAGATATGTTGAAATCTAACTCCAAGGAGGTAGAATTTAATATGTCTAATGAACAATTTAATGTTATAAATAATTTGGAATCATATTTTGATACAAATGTAAGAACATTTGTAAGCATATAGGGAGGATTGGCAGATTGTGACTAGGATATATGTGGATTACCT
>NW_015395081.1:0-8486 GCF_001527695.2 Protobothrops mucrosquamatus | reverse complement strand
CCTGGGTAATTTGGGGAGGGGGTGTCAAGTTCTTGGCCTTATTAACTTTGAACACAGTTCTGAACATTTTGCTACAGTTAAATGGACATTATAGTTTTTTTATTCAGCCATGCAATGAATGTACAAATATTTTAGTTTAAATAGAAATAATATAAGCAAGCATTCCTAGAAGCTATTTTTATTTATTTTTTAATCCACAAATAATACTGTGTAATCAGTCCCTGTTTCTAGTTGTAATCAAATTCTAGACTGGACTCTGCAGGTAGCAGATACTGGACCTTTTCAGGAAAAGTAAGGACTAACTTTGTGATGTCTCTATTCTGTGCATTGTGCAAAAACATTTATATAACTAATGAGTGCATCCCAGAATGACAGTTAATAAGAATGGCTGCAAGAAAGAGGAGAACCAAATAGGGATATTCTGGCCAATGTGGTTCACATTCCATCCTTTTCTAAAGGGAGAAAAGAATCAAGCATATTATGGTTTTAATTAGTTTCTTATTTTTTCCATTTTAATTTTGGAATTAATTTCTCTTTCTGTTTCTAGAACAGGTTATGAACTTGGCTTAAAAGAGCTACATAAAATATAATACACATTTTGCATGCTGTACATGTTTTTTGTCCACACTTGTACTACACAGTTATTGCAAATACAATTTGTTTCATTTATTTAATGTAGATAATACATGTAATTTAATGACTATATTAATGTACATATTTGAGTTGGAAAAACATTATTATATCCTTTTGTCACATATGGATGTTTATGGAAAAATAAATCATTGATCTTAAGTGATTCTGTTTCAATATTAACCTTGAGTCCAACATTACTATTTGTACTAGATCTCTTTGGATTTTCTGTATGAAAGCAGACTAGAAACACTGAAAAGAAGCTCAAGCCTATGATTAATTTACGATTAATTCCGCAGGACCTTGCTTATGTTGCTTTTTATTATTTGCCTATATCATGCTTTCCCTTTACTCAAGGAGAAATACATAACACTGTTTTCTAAATTTTCCCAAAACAACAAACTTACAAAGTAGATTTGACTGGGAGAGTAACTTTCATGGCTGAAGATGGGCTTAAACCCGGGTCTTTCAAATCCTAACTTAACACCTTAACTGCTATGCAGTTCTCCATCTTTAATTGCTTCACAATTCTTGAAATCCTTTCCATGTAACCTGATTCTGTCATATAGTTTGGCCTCTCATTACCTTCTTCGTGAATTTCCTATGGATGGAGGAGCAATATGAGTTTCACAAATTCTTCAGCACACCTTGAAATGCTCAATCATCTCCTTCATATGATTTATTGCTCTCATAAAATATGGGTGGAGTCATCCATGTGATTTGGTGCTAAGTGGAAAATGCACAATGAACGGAAGATCCTATCACTCTTATGCCTTTTGAGCTACCATTTTGTCTTTTCAGCTCCAGCTTCTATGACTGTATGAACTGATGCAGTTTCAGTTGCTCCGATGAATATCTAGTACTATAATCTGGAAAATTGTTTGTGGTTTATTGAGTCAGCACTATAGTAATTTGAGTTCATGAACTTGATAAGAAACAAGCTAAAGAATAAGTCAAGTAAATTTGTGGGCTTCTGATGCCTGAAATAATTGGAGAGGCAATGGAAGCTTTTACTGAATAACCATTTCTAAATAATATTTAGAAAATGTTCCTGACTTTATTTGTCCATTTTTGTGAAAGCTGCATTGATATTTTAGATGTTTCTTGAACAGCTTTAAATATTGAACTGAATGGATTTGATATTTAACATTATTTTGAAATTCATCTATTTGTTTTGAAATGGGACCAAATTAATCCTGACAGCATTGCTAAAATAATAATCTAACCTTTGTGTTAGATAATTGCACAGTTCAGATAATCCTTGAGCATAAGGAAAATGTGAATTGTTATTGGATACTCTGCTCTTCCAGTTAGTGTCTTTCTTGCAATGACAAAGACTCTTATAAAAGGAATATGTTTGCAAATTTTAAGCAGATAGCTAAGGGGCTTTTTGGGGGGAGGGCAAATTGAAGAAATACTACAGAACTGTTTTTCTTACAGATGGGAGGATGAACAGTCTTGCCCTTTTTATGATATATTCCTCTGCACATGATTTTCAGAAAACAGTGAATTGTGTCTCTTGAATTTCTAATTAGATAGCACAGAGTAAAGAGCACATACAAGTGGATTGATAGTCTAACTCAGTTTGATAATATAGCACAGAAAACCCATCTCACAGTTGCTTGGGACAGGAGCCTGGCAACAGAGAAGTAGAGCCACATAGAGCTAGAGCAGCAATGATTGAAGTCTAGCGTAGTCATTTGTTATTAGGGAGACTGTTTTATGGGTGGAAGTACATGTAGGATGTGCATATTTACAATATTTGAAAAACAGTACTTTTGTGGTCAAAATAGTATGACAGTTAGTTGGTACAAAAATATGTACAGAAGTTGAACCTTACTCTTCCTGTTCTTTTCTGAGCAAGTGATTAACATTATTTCCTAAGCCCATAACGTGAACAGAATATACACAATTAGTTTAGAGCTATTGTTTTAATAAGAACAACACTAGTCTCACTCAATAGAATAATTGGCTGCATCACTTCAGTTCTGGAGGCAAACATAAAATAAATATTTGCTAAAATTTAATAAGCATAATACACTTTGTATGTCAAAATGTGTGATAATGATTAGAAAGGGGTATCCCTTGAGAAAATAAGTATATTCATATATATGTGGGAATCATATTTCCACCTGAGTATACAAGTAGTCCTTGTTTAGTGACCACTTATTCAGTGTCTGAAGTTATAGCAGTACTGGATGAAGGGACTTATTACTGTTCCTAAGAGTTTCATCTATTGCAGTATTCATTCTTGTGGTCACATGATTACAATCTGGGAGCCTAGCAGCTTTGGTTTGCAGATGGTTGCAGTGTCCAGCGATCACATGATTGCCATTTCTGACTTTTACTGACAACTTATCACATGCAAAGTCAATAGGGAAACCATCAGGAATTTGCAAATGGTGAATATGTGATTGCGGGCTGCTGTGATTGCAAAGGATTTACTTAACAATGACAACTAGAATTGCTGCAACTGCCATTGTAAATCAGAATGATGACATGATGTCATGCTTTATAACTGTGTTGTTTGGCGAGAGAGTTGCTGGGCCCAATTACCATTGTTAAGTGTGGATTACCTGTATGTCTGGTCGTTAGAGTGGTATAAATGTTTTTTAATACAATGTGCAAAAATAGCACTTTGAATTATTTCATTATATTGTAAAATTATAATGCAGTCTATATACTACTAAAAGTCTTATTCCTGTAACTTTTAATTGGCCATTAATTGGTGCATTATAGGACAAAATGTTTTCAACCAGGATACCACAAATGAGCTAACTTAGAGAATGCATCCAAAATCTGGACCCATGACTTCTGTGGAATTGAAATCAGGCAAATATTATAAAACAGAAAGTTTATGACATAATATAAAATAGCATAAAACATTTATTGTGGTCAGTTCCTGATGTTTGATTGTGCTGTACAGATAAAATGGGTTATTATCAAGGCAGATACCTCTCTGAATAAATCCCATTGTTTTCCATGAAGGCAATATAGGTATACTATTGTTGAAGGCATGGAGAAATCTGGTGAGGAAATATTTCTGAAAGGATGACCTAATGGGTCATGTTGTCTAATACTAGCAGATAGTCACAAGTTAGGACGTGATACTAAACCATTATTTATTATTACAAGAATTAACCTGCTCCCTGAGGATTGCATACACTTCTCTTTAACATGAACCAAGAAATCCTGTTTTGCAAAGAAATTGCAATCTTAGGAAAAAGATGGTTTGCTAACACTAACCATCTTAACACTCTCTTGAGGTCTACATTTCTTGTCTTTTCAAGTGGAGGCAAATAATGGGAATTATACTTGAATGTCTCAAACGACTCGAATCCATAGGTCTATTCACCATCCAACCAAAATTCTGGACATGCTATGCCGATGACACCTTTGTCATCACCCGGCACTCCCAAAATGAAGAAACACACCACCTACTTAATAACATATTCCCTGGGATCAAGTATACACGCAAAGAAGAAACAGACAACAGACTCCCATTCCTCAACATTGACATAAGGAGAGGGGACAATGGAGAACTGGAAACTCGCATCTACTGCAAACCTATGCACACGGACTAGATCTTCAGCTTCACAAGCAACCACCCAGGGCACACAAAAGAAGCTGTGTCCAGACCCTCTCCAGAAGGGCCAGGACCACAACACTAAGAAAAGCAGAAGAGAAATGGCTGCTTGACATCTTTCTCTGCAATGGCTATCCAAAAAACTTCATATTCCGACACACAGCACCCAAACCATACCACACAGCTGACCACTATGCAAAAACTAACCTTACCATACACAAAAGGGGTATCGGAAATGACAGCCAGAATTCTCCAACCCCTTGGAATAGCAATAGCCCACAAACCCATAGCCACACTCTGCCAGGAATTATCCAGAACAAAATACAAGATACAGAAGGATGAAAAACAATGTAATCTATAAAATCAACTGTAATCATTGCAACCAATTCTACATGGGACAAACATTACATCTATTAAAAACCAGGATCCACGAACACCAGCTGGCAGTCAAACGCCACAATCCCAAATCTTTAATCTCTACCCACACTGACACCAGACAACACCAGTTAGATTGGAGCAACACAAAAATCATCGGCCATGCTACCATCCGCCACACTCATGAGTTCATCGAAGCCTGGCACTCCACAAGCAATTCCATCAACAAACACGTCGACCTACAACCAGCCTACGAACCTCTCAGAATCCAAATCAACCGCACAGCCAGCCAGAGACAGCATCGACCCTCAACCAACCCACACAAGCCCCTCTCTTCCCCACCAGCAGTTCACCTCACAATGACCCTGACCTGATGTAACCTCCCCATCACAAGACCCATCACAAACCTCTCACTGATGACTCACACCTGATCCATCACAAGACCCTCACCTGACATACCCACACCTGAAGCCTTATAAACAGAATACTGACACTGACATCCCCTAAACTCCACTGAAGATGTTACCTAGCCTGGTAATGAAACATTTGGAAACCAATCCAGAAGCTTGGAGAACGAACCTTCACCGTCATCCCGAGCTGCAGATATTCACCACTATTGCAAACTTGAATGTCTTTCCAAGGTAGTAGTTCCAGAAGATCATGTTAAATTATGATGTGGCATTAAATGTGAACTGATATAATGTTATTTGTATAAATTGTTCCTATTCCAAAAAGTAGAACAGTGCCTTAGTATTCAATAGTATTTTGAGCATATCAGATGTTAGTTTTTTCCTTTTTCATATTGTTAAAAAACTTACCTTAACTTTTGTATGTATGAATGTATGTATGTGCGTTTGCATGTAGGTATGTATGGACAGACAGACAGATATCCCTTCTACAGCAAACATCACAACAGTATATGTGATAAATCATTTCTTAGTCAACTCCTCCACTCAATAATCATAAAAACTCTATATTGATTCTCAGCCCACACCTGCTCTTTATTGTTTTCTCCTTCACTCCAAACATTATCTTTTAAAACATTAGGGGAGGCATATAGATCAGAAATAAATGATATCTTTTTAGCTGATGAAAGAGTTGCATCAAAGATATTTGCCATGTTCTCTATGTTATTAAAAAAAGTTGGAATAAAAATGGTTATTATGCTTTCAGAAGTGCTACTCATTCTACTTCCTTTTATGTTTCAACCTACGGGACACTTGATTATTTTTGTTAATCGAGGAAGCTTCCTTTTGATTTAATAGTAAGTTCTGTCTTGTATAAATGAATGGAAATGTACAATTTTGTGAAGTTTTTTAACTGGCGTTTTTTGTAGTCGGGAATAATTACATGCTTAATTATGCTTATTAAGGATCTGATTATGAGATTGCTTTGGAGGAATGTGTTGTGGGAATGAAAATTTCAGTGCCTAAGTTGAATTATGAACAGCAATTCTGGAAAGGTACAATTTTGTTTTTGTTCATTTTTGACATGCTATAATTCCACATTGTTTAGATGTAAAATACTCATGACTTAAATCCATTACATGTGCAATACATAGATAGTAATTCTATAGTTTAAAATAATACATCAGTGATAATTCCTTTTCAATTGCATCAGTATCCACAAACATATATCTCAGTATGTAGAAATATGCCATCAAATGCTATGTACTTTTTAATGTTTTTCATGACTATCATCTGTGATAGCAAATTTTACCAGCTGAATTTGTACTAAAAATGTTTGCATACTAGATTGTATTTTTACTGTGTTATGCACTGAGTTTGTATGATCAGTTTTAGCACATTAATTGCTATAGTGCAGAATAACTAGATTTGTGTTTGAACAGATATACTTGAAAACAAATATGGTATATTAACCTAACAATGTCAACTCTCTGCCAAACTTAAAGATTTTGATATTGAAGCTTGCTGTTAAATAAATTTGATGTTTTTTTTACAAATAATAGCAATAGCACTTAGACTTATATACTGCTTCACAGTGCTTTACAGCCCTCTATAAGCAGTTTACAGAGTCAGCATATTGCCTCCAATAATCTGGGTCCTCATTTTACCGACCTCGTAAGGATGGAAGACTGAGTCAACTTGAGTTGGTGAGACTCAAACTGCCAAACTGCTGGCAGCTGGGAGTCAGCAGAAGTAGCCTGCAGTACTGGAGATTCTGTGGGCCAGGTTTCCCCACATCTTCTGATCCTATAAATACTATGCATTAAAAAAAGTAGTGACCAAACATAGGTGCATCGGTGAATTACTTTTGATTGCTTGATATTATAATTGAGTTATAATCAGTGGTGGGATTCAGCCAGTTTGCACCACTTCGGCAGAACCGGTAGCTAACTTTTTGTTGCCCAGGCCCAGAATGGACTTCTTTAAGCAGCATCCACACAGAGAATTGGTTGTTTACATATTTGAATCCCACCACTGGTTATAATAGATCTTATTGAATAGATCTCTGTTTGCCATAAGGAGACTTTTCCAATTGCCTTACTCTTCTGTTCACTTCTACAGCCAGATCCTGTGGGACAGATATAAAATTATGTTCTTAGGAATGAATTAGAATTGAATACAACATTCTAAATATATGAATCTAAAGCAGAACAAATGTTATTCTTTGTCTTTGTCTTTGAATTTCACCCATGTGGGTTTGCATCTAGGTGGATTTTGTTTGGAGTCTTGTGAGCTGACTTTCAGTTGTACTGATCGAATTGGCATGCTTCTATCTTTTATAGCAGTGATCCCCCAACCTTTCAGGCTCCATGGACTGGCAGCAGTGGCAGCAGCGGGGAGAGGGAATGATTTCATGCACGCACCTGCTGCTTACACAAATGGAGCTTCATGCGGTCAGCCGTCACTTCCGCAGCCTGGTTCCCAACAGGCCATGGACTGGTAGCAGTCTGTGCTCCGGAGTTTAGAGATCCCTGCTTTAGAGCTTTATGGAATTATTGATGGGACTCCTATCCTTCTAAAGTATCCCACATTTTGTTTTTCACAACCACAGCAATTGCATCTTTATTCTCTGAACTTAGGATATATTCTTCCTTTACTTATCTCTTTTATTTTATTTTGTTTTACTCTATTCTACTTGGGGTTTTTTTTAACCATAGAGAAAGATTTGGGGCAAGTCATCCTTGGCTCTCTTCTGTATTAGCACTCTGACCTTAGCTTTATTTGTGAAATAACTACTGTACAATTAACTTTCTTCTCAGATGGACCCACACTTTTCCTATTTTGCTTCATGGAAGATTGCATGACAGATTTTGTTCATGATGCCTAACTTGAATCTAGAAACTCCTTGTTATTATTTTTCACATTGTTTTAGATTAGAGTCTTAAAGGAGCAACTGCTTTGAAATCCTACCTCATTTGGGTATTTCCAAAAAATCTACCATGTTCCAGAAATTGCCTGGGTCTCTTCTTCAGTGCATTTGAGTTCCTTGTCTAATTTTGAAGTACTCTTGAGTTATTTGTCATGATCGTTCCGAATACTAGAAACGTTCTTTCAGCAGCTGCAGAAAAAGGCAAAGGCAAGTGCTGATAGTAGTCTGTTTTCACATTCATCTTTAATGACAATTTCTCTGGTTCGGCGTCAACAAGATTCAAGACTTCAGAGTGGTTCTTGATGCCCTCCTTGAAACTGGCTATATGATCAAGGTCATACTGTGAAAACCCTGCTCCAGATAAAAAGCTAGCTATTCACCATTGCATATGAAACTATGATAAAGAAGATTTGGTTCCTTAAGCGTTACTGAAGCTTCTTGAGAAGCCATCAGGAATTCACACAACATACTTTTTTCTTCTTGATGGTAGATAACCTGGGTGTTCTTCTCAGTTTTGCTGTGACCATTTTAAAAACTTAGGAGCTCCAATTATTTTTTA
>NW_015395080.1:6399-10899 GCF_001527695.2 Protobothrops mucrosquamatus | reverse complement strand
GTAATGTGGTTAAATAATAAAATTGGCACAAAGATTTGAGCGGTTTCTTGAAAATCCACCATCTGAGCCAGTTCATGCTCTGCTATAATAGCTGAAAGATTACTCCATTTCTGCTGTGTTATTGTGGGGCGAAATGGATCTCTATTAACTCCAGCTTGGAGAAACTTCATTCTCCAGTCACAACTGTTAGAGGGAATATCGCAGGATTTTTTTTTGGAAAGAACGTATCTGTGAACTGATATTCCAGAGCAACTTTTGGAGAGGATTCTGCTGAAATGTATCTGAAAAGGGCTTCTGATTCTTTCCTAAATCAACAATACATTAAGATTGTGGATTGTTGCTATAGGACATCCTTAGAATTTGGACTATCACACGACATCCCAAATAAACAAGGAGGTGCCTTGAGTTGCATGAAATAATTTGCAGCTGATCGTTTTGCATAACCTAGCACCTGTTGCTGTTGTCTGATGTTTCTGTGGAATTATCCCGCCTCTGTAATAATAGAAAAGTCTTTGGTGGCTTTTTTTTTTATTAAATGAATGGGAAAATAGGTTCAAGCATGAAATTTCTCTTCCAACCTTGGTGTAGTTTTTAGACATTTTCATATTCTTTGCCTCACCGGGAAGTCTGTAGCTATGACTTTGCTTTGTCCAAGGACAATATTTTGGATTTTCTTGTTTAGAGCACATCAGGCTTCTTGCCAGAACTTAACAGTAAACCTGGCTCTTCAGACACTTAATTGCTTGTTCAAGAACGGTTTTACTTGGCAGAAGGCTCTCAGACATGATTTGGCTGGCTTAGACTCTTTATTGCAGACAAGAATAATGCCGTATATAAAGAAATGATTTGCCATCTGCACTAGAAAGAAGTCAAAACTTTTATGTAGGTCTGTGCTCTAGATGTTTTCTTCCCATATTTCTGAGTTAACAGAAGCTTGGTGATTTGCTTGGGTGGTTTGTAGGGTTCAGACATGTTTAAGCAAGAACAAGCCTAGCTTGGGAACCATATGTTGTTGCCTTGCTAGATTCAGCCCTTATGTCACTTCCTCTTCTATTTTTCTACTCTCCACCTCTAAGGTAGAGTCTAAAGCTGCAGTTGACCCTTTCTATGGGATTCTCCAACACATGCCAAAATTTAAATGTTGAGGCACCTCAGTTGTTGAGTACAAGTAGTCCTTGACTTATGACTACAATTGGGATCAGGATTTCCCTTGATAAGCTAGGCGACTGATGAAAGAGCTTTGTCTGTTTTACAACCATTTTTGCCACAGTTGTTAAGCGAATCATTGCAGTCCTTAAGTGAACCACATGGTTGTTAAGCGAAGCTCCCCCCCATTGACTTTGCTTGTTGGAAGCTGGCTTGGAAGGTGCAAATGGTGATCATATAACCCTGGAAGGCTGCAACCACAGTAAACACATGCCAGTTGCCAAGTACCCAATTTCTGGTCAAATGACCTTGGGGATGCTGTGATGGTTGTTAAATATGAGGACTGCTGTTACTTCAAACAGTCACTAAATAAGTCATTATAAGTCAAGGACTATCTGTAATGAATGTTTGGTTCTAAGACAGGGGTCCCCAACCTTTTGGGCACCAGGGACCAGTTACGTAGAGAGAGGTTTTTCCGCGGACCGGAGGGGGTGTGGTTATGTGTGCTGCCTGCATCCTGTGGATGGGGCTTTCCTTGTTTGTGTGGACCGGTTGCTGGCATGCTGTGGCCCGGTACTGGTCCATGGACCGGGGGTTGGGGACCCCTGTTCTAAGATACAGCATTGTTCAGCAAGCTGAGTTGGTGTGTTAAGGACATCTGTTTTCACAATGCAGTTACCTTTTTTTATCTTAAATATGATACTTCATTAAGGCTTCAGAAGAAAATTCTTAATAGGAAATGTGAGCTTAAATTCTGACATTTTGGTGGTGGTGTCTCTTCCCACATGTTTTTTGTCCCAATTCCTTATTTTTTCTATCCCTATCCAAGCAAATCTTAATTAATACTGTCATGCTGACTACGATGCCTTTATGAACCAGTTTCCCTTGTGTTTCATCCAATACCTCTTTGTTAAATTAGGCAAGGAAGCCTCTTTTCTTCACATTCAGAGTTAACAGCTGAAAGGCAGCAGTCTATCCCCTACTAGAAATGACATATTTCAGAATTGGCAGTCATTCACTTGACTGGATCCTCAAAGTTAGTTCTTAGGCATGCTGCAAAATTAACCTGCTTGTCTAACTCCAAAATTAACTTGCTTGTCTAACTGAATCATAAGGGGAGGGGTTGTCAATTTTTCAATGCAGGTCTTAGATAGTTATCCAAGTTTAAGAAAACTTCTATTATTTGTCACATACAGCTGATCTGAAATGCCATAGAATATAGATTTTTGTAGGGATCTCTCTTACAATAGAAATAATCTTTTTTCAGAATATTTTCCCACTATGTTCTGATAGTATAATTGATGCAATTTTCTACTTATGTTAATTATTTATGGAGAAACTATTATCTTAAGCTGTTTCTACCTTTGGAGTATTGTTTGTTGACTTGTGTTGTCCAATGGCATACCAGATTTCTAGGCAGATTTTTTCCCCCAATTCCTTGTTTCTAAAGAACCTAGTGTAGTTGGACAGCTGGGCTGGAAGACATCGCAACAAATATGTACGCAGCTTTCTGGGATTTTGAGTACATAACCCATAAACCCTTATATCTACTTTCACCATTAAAAGTTTGTTCTGTGCTTGATCTGGTTTTTTTCCCCTTCTTGCAAAAGAGAGAGATTGCTTAAGCAAGCTATCTCTTCCTGAGCAATTTTTCTCTGTGGCATGGCATTTCACTAATAAGCACTAACCACAAACTTAGCAAGCTCCACTCTGTGACTTTGTTTAGTTAATTGGTTTCTTCCAGCATGGCTCAAGCCACTGCTGGCAACTAACGAGATTCCTTGTCTTGACTTTAATAAGTTAATAGTTGATGGCTTTCACCTCCAGAATGGTTTGTGACTTGCCACCATAAGCGTACTAGGCAAATAGCTGGCACTATTGTATTCCCTTCATCATGAATTGTATGCTTGTTTATTCTTTTGCATTCTTTTTCTCTTCAATGAATATAAGCACAAATATTAGTTTCCTTCTAGTTAATCATCCCATGACAGAGTAAGGATTCCAGTGGGTGGGGTTGGGAGTGGGATAAGGGGCTATAATATTTGACCTATATGAACTAATTTCTTGTCAAGTCCTCTCCTTGTCCAGAGAGGAATTTTGAAGACCAGCTCTTCATAAATTATTTCTGGACAAGGAGATGACTTGTGATCGCCCATAAGTACTCCACACAATTGCTTCTTGCAACTGCAAGGAGACCATAAGACAGCTTGTTATACAGGATATACAAATGAAATTGGCTGATGTCTTAATAATTAAAAAGGGTATACAAATAACAAACCAAAAGAGTGTCTTGGATAACTTTCTCATATTGAGTTTACAAAAGTAACTTTTAAACATTTGAATGCTGACTAGGGCTGAAATGACAAGGTTTTAAGGATTTTATTATAGATAAGATTATATATTATAGATTATAGATAATTTTGGTAACTTTATCACCTTCATCATTTGTTGCATTTTAAAAGAAGGTGATAAAGTTACCAAAATTGTTTATATTCATTGTGATGAAGGGGAAATTTCTTTATATATTTCTTTTCTGTTTCTTTTTTTAAAATTCTTATGTTTCTTTCCTTATATTTTTTCTTTTAGTTTGTATTAGTTTTCATATTTGGTAATAGTTCAGGTCACTACATGACTGACCCAATTTTACTATCTTTTTTGTGGTGGTCACTAAGCAAATGCCACAGCTGTTAAGTGAACCAAGTAAATGCTGGTTCTCAGCAAAACCTTTTTAAAATGCTGCCATGTTACCATGGGAAGTTGCCAACAGCCATAAATGCGGGCTGATTGCTGAAGGCAATGACATGACTGTGATGGGGGGCAATTGTTGGAACTTTGAATCTAATAAAGAAGAATATTTGTAGCTCAGGGTTGAAATGCACTGATAATGTTACCTAGTTGGGGTAATGAAATGTCTGCAAGAAAACAGCCAAGCTCAGAGAGCACCAAAGACCCTTCAACTTTGAATCCAGATCACAAGTATTCCCTAAGGAGGTCCCTAAGCAACTGGTTGTAACTCTGTAAATACAGTAAGACATATAGATATGTCCAAAGTGAATGCATTGAAAGAGAAAAATCACTTAATTGTTTTCATACTGTGTAATCTTATTTAAATATATCCTTCTATATATATTTAGAATATCCAAATACAGTTCTCAGAAAATGTTTGCATGTAAACCCAAGAGCAATCAAAAATTTTGTCTTTGTGTTACTATGTTTGCAGTGTTGTGTACTCTGTTTTCCGAGAAAGATGTTATTTTGAGTGTGGGAGGTAGAGTTACGACCAAGTGGAAAGCAGTAGCTCTCTCTCTCTCTCTCTCTCTCTCTCTCTCTCTCTCTCTCTCTCTCTCTCTCTCT
>NW_015395080.1:3581-5986 GCF_001527695.2 Protobothrops mucrosquamatus | reverse complement strand
TCTCTCTCTCTCTCTCTCTCTCTCTCTCTCTCTCTCTCTCTCTCTCTCTCTCTCTCTCTCTCTCTCTCTCTCAGTTCCACATCATACTGTTCCATTTGGAAGTAAGCAACATTATGCAAAGTACAGTAAAAGAATAAGGTAGCTAAAATAAATGAAAGGCAGGAAAGAAGAGAAAATAAAGGAAAATTTAACTAAATCAAGTTTAAACTAGCATTTTTTTACTATAATTCTCTATACTTTTTTATTCTTGCAAACCATTCTAGCTTTCACTAGTTTCTATGCACTGATGCATATAAATTGCCTTTTATCCTTTAAACGTAACATCTTTCTCATCAATTCCTTATCTTTCTCTTCAGTAATCATTCAGTCTCTTTATATAATCAAACCATTTCAATATAATTGCTTGGCCAATAGGGTCGCTTCTTTGATATTTTGCGTATATTCATTCAGCACCCTTTAATCTTGATCCTAGAACATAGAACATATACTTTTTAAGTACTGCATCGTTACAAATGTGTTGTCAGATGCATTTAGTCTGAATCTTCAGTTGAGTTTTTTCTGGTATGAATGACTCTTCTTGGGGCTTGCTATAACCAAGCCTTCTATCATAACAAAATAGAATCCATTGACAGGGATGATAATCATACCATCATCATCATCACATCCATCATCATTACCATCTTTTTGAGAACACTATTCTATCACTGTAGAAGGGTAGAGCTAGGAGTTAAGTTAAATCTGAGACTTTTATTTCCCAACTGGCACCAATTATATTAAATACTCTGAAGTTAGATTTTTAATTTGCACTTAAAATATGTATAACACATTTTCTTTTGAGGGTCCTTAGGATTCCTAATATGAGATTTTTCTTGGATGAAAACTTCATTTTACTAGTTAAAATAAATCTTAGGCATACAATGAGTCTTTAAGTTGGGGTTTCAGTTTGTCACTGAATGCCGAGACCTTTTATGTTTTGATTTATCCAATCTTTTTTTGACAATTCCTAATATCAATTAAAATGATTATTTTTACTGAAGGGCTGGGCAAACTATAATACATAAAATATCTCAAGGACAGGCATAATCACACAAATCTTCCTTTACACGTGCTGCCCTCAACAATCGTGGCTATAGCAGGAATGGAGCAGTAGAAGGGGATGATTTAGTTACTGACATGAGTTTCCTTTTTTTTTCATCCAGGTTTTTGTTTTAGTCACTTGAGGTTTTTTCCCTTCTTTTGATTCCATAAGAACCTTCATGAAAATGTTGCCTGAAATGTAGACTGAGGAAAATTATCTGCCACCTTCTTTGATATTTCAATTATTTCCAGATATTTCAATTAATTAATTTTTATTAATTTGATTGCTGTAGCTATCCATCTCAGCAAGTGACTCCGGGCAGCATACATCATAAAACAAAAATAAAACAATATGCTTAAATAGAATAGAATAGAGCTGGAAGGGACCTTGGAGGTCATTTCACAAACAAATGCCATCATAAGGATAGAATAGATTTTATTACCTGGCAGGACCCTTCATCAATCAAACTTATCAGAGGTTCCTATCTTTTTGGAACCAGGATCCCTTAAAATGATAAATAAGCTTCTGTGATCCCCTCATGAATAAAACTGAGAAATAAAGGAATAAACACATAATGAATAAAAGCACTGTGGTTGGCAGATGGTTTTGACAGATGGTTAGATCAAGAGATTTAGCCATCTCTTAAAAGTTGGTGCAACTTCAGTCCAAGCTTTTTTCTTTGCAAGCCTCCACTCCAGTGAGTTTTGACCACTTGCCTACTTTTCATATGTTTGTGCATGCAAAGTAGAGTGTTGCCAAAATTCAATCAGATCTCTTTGATTTGTACTTCCAGAATTCACTCTGGATTTTGCTCTCCTCTTTGTCCTAGGTCTAGCTATCTCTAAAATCTTGGAGGTGGGTGGGTGGGTGTTGCTTTCTATGGACCTTTCCCAGGTCTTAAGGAAGTGTCTATGGAGATTCTCAATCATCCAGGTCATGGTTGTCTCAAAGGTGCTTTTTCCAAAAGGCAACTGGAGGTTCTTGCTTTTTTTTCCCTCTGAAAAAAATTCACTTCTTATCTAAGAAGAACTGAACTGAAAAAGCTTCTTGGATGAGAAGTGAAACATTTTCACTTTGGGACATCTTAAACTATATTTTTCAAAGATCCTGTAGCACTGGGGAACTACTGGAGGACTGGAAAAGAGCTGATGTAGTTCCCATCTTCAAAAAAGGAAAAAAAATGGACCCAGGAAATTACAGACCTATCAGCCTGACCTCAATACCTGGGAAGATTCTGGAAAAGATAATCAAACAACGAATCAGCGAACACCTAGAGGCAAACAAAGTCATTACTAAAAGCCAACATGGGTTTGTCAAAAACAGATCA
>NW_015395080.1:0-2483 GCF_001527695.2 Protobothrops mucrosquamatus | reverse complement strand
ACCTGGGAAGATTCTGGAAAAGATAATCAAACAACGAATCAGCGAACACCTAGAGGCAAACAAAGTCATTACTAAAAGCCAACATGGGTTTGTCAAAAACAGATCATGCCAGACAAATCTTATTGCATTCTTTGACCAAGTGACAAAATTAGTGGATCAGAGGAATGCTGTGGATATAATTTACTTGGACTTCAGTAAGACATTTGATAAAGTAGATCACAACCTACTACTTGATAAGATAGAAAAATGTGGGTTAGACAGCATCACCACCAGATGGATATGGCTGACCGGCCGTACTCAGCGTGTGGTCCTCAATGGAACCGCATCTACATGGAGGGAAGTGTGTAGTGGGGTGCCCCAGGGCTCTGTTCTGGGCCCAGTGCTCTTCAACATCTTCATCAACGATTTGGATGAGGGGATAGATGGGGAAATCATCAAATTTGCAGACGACACCAAGCTGGCAGGAATAGCCAGCTCTCCAGAAGACAGGCTTAAGATACAGGAGGATCTGGACAGACTTGAACATTGGGCGCTATCTAACAAAATGAAATTCAATGGTGAAAAAAGCAAGGTTCTACACTTAGGCAAGAAAAACCAAATGTACAGATATAGTATAGGGGGTACCTTGCTCAATAGTAGTAACTGTGAGAGGGATCTCGGAGTCCTAGTGGACAATCACTTAAATATGAGCCAGCAGTGTGCTGCAGCTGCCAAAAAGGCCAACACAGTGCTAGGCTGCATTAACAGAGGGATAGAATCAAGATCACGTGAAGTGTTAATACCACTTTAGAATGCCTTGGTAAGGCCACACTTGGAATACTGCATCCAGTTTTGGTCACCACGATGTAAAAAAGATGTTGAGACTCTAGAAAGAGTACAGAGAAGAGCAACAAAGATGATTAGGGGACTGGAGGCTAAAGCATATAAGGAAAGGCTGCTGGAATTGGGTATGCCTAGTTTAATGAAGAGAAGGACGAGGGGGACATGATAGCAGTGTTCCAATATCTCAGGGGCTGCCACAAAGAAGAGGGAGTCAAGCTGTTTTCCAAGGCGCCTGAAGGCAGGACAAGAAGCAACGGATGGAAACTAATCAAGGAGAGAAGCAACCTAGAACTAAGGGGAAATTTCCTGACAATTAGAACAATTAACCAGTGGAACAACCTGCCTCCAGAAGCAGTGAATGCTCCAACACTGGAAGTTTTAAAGAAGAGACTGGACAGCCATTTGCCCAAAATGGTATGGGGTTTCCTGCCTGAGCAGGGGATTGGACTAGATGACCTCCAAGGTCCCTTCCAACTTTATTATTATTATTAAGAAAGTGTTGCTATTGCAATTCATTCTGGGCTTTACATGTGTGGACAAGCCAACTTTGACAATACCCAAACTGTGTGTTATTTAGCTTTAAAAACTGGCAAAGTTGCTCCTATCCCAGGGAAGGGGTCATGAGCCACAGCTTGAGATCTCCTGCTCTAACCAGATTGAACTATGAAACCTGATCTTTTAAATCTTTCCCTGGAGCTTGGCTTTAGGTGGTGCATTTTCTCTCTTTCCATCTTTTTGCCCGTAGTTCTCACTTCACTGGAGTGGAATTCCTTAGAGATTAAAAACCATATTGGTTAATTATGACAATTAATAATTTGATAGTTTGCTAAGCTACTCTTTGTGGGTAACTGCGTAAAGAAGACAAAATATGCCCTCTCCATCAGTGGTTAACCTTCAAGAACATTTAAATCCACAATCGATGGCCATGGATGTCAATGTTTAACAAGGCTTTTAGCCTTTTAACCATCAGGAAATCTGTCTTTTAGGATATATGGCTCTCGGGGACTCTCCTGTGGTATTCCTGGGTTTAGAAGAGAAAAGAAGTCTCATTTTGTCACCAAACGTTTTGTTTTCCAAACTGTACAATGCTCGATAATTGCAATGGGTGCATTCAGGAGGTTATGAGGAAAGCTGGATGTATGCTTTTCTAATTGGCAGCAAACAACTGTAACAGTCCTCCCCAGATGTGTTAGGACTACCAGACCAAGAATTCCAGTCTGGCATGGTCACAACTTTCCCCAGCCTTGTATCAGCCAGATGTGTTAGGATGTTCATTCATTCATGGAATTCTAACCCAGATGCAATTCTGGCAGTTACAATGCTAATCCCTCGTGTGGGTGTGCACATAAACACCAGAATTGGGACGGATACTATCCTACCTGTCCCAGCATAAATGTAACTTCAACCTCCCAGTCCATGTAAGGGGAGAAGGCTGCTATTTCATCCTTTACCTCAGAGAGCAAAAGATCTTCTGTTCTCCCAACTGCTACTTGTCAGTCAGAATAACGAGATGAAATCATGAGATTTAATTATAGAAAATATCTGTGCACTAGTTGTTAAAAAAGCAACAGAAATATGTCCTTTCCTTCTTTTCTGGGCAGGCATGTGTACTTTTAGGGGTGGGGTGAAATGGACTATATGTCCTGTGATGACTCTGTCAG